>NW_006781997.1:4981864-4990909 GCF_000442215.2 Lipotes vexillifer | reverse complement strand
TTTCCCTAAAAAAGTATTATGATTTTCCTAGATAAAATAAATTATTATGCATTCATATGATGTAATACTATGTAGATATTAAAAAATATGTTAAGATGACCAAGAATTGTTAAAATTGTTTCACTCTTCCCCCTACAGATTGTTTACATCTATAGAAACCCCAAGGATGTTTTGACTTCATATTTTCATTTTTCAAATTGGTTAGTTACATTTGAACCTTCCGATAACATAGAACATTTCATGAAAAGGTTTCTAGATGGAAAAGGTAACTATTAATTCATTTCTCAGGCAACATGTTTATGAGGCAATGTTGCTGTTTAGTCAACAATTCTCAAACCTATGGAAAAAAGTTTGGGGAGATGGAGAAGGGTAATCATAGAAGGGGGAATTGTACATAAGCAGTCACTATTGTCTGTCAACTAAATCTGTCACCCAAAGCCTTTTCTATCCTCAGCAGGACCACTCTGGGGATTGTCAAAGTTGCAAAGATATATTTTGACCAAATGAAAAGAGATCTACAAATGGCCTAGCAATTCAAACTGGCTAGATCCAAAGTTAGATCCAGGTGTTTCAATATAGCTAATGTTTAGGTTGGGTCAAGTTTTTGTGCTCTGTCATGGCCCTTGGGTAGGCCTTATATGGCAGCTGTGAAATGTTCATTCCAGCACTGAGGAGGACTAATTGATGCAAGAGGCTTGTGGAATGTGCAATCAGGGCTCTCACTCATTTCAAAAATTAGATTCAGGTTAGCTAAATATTGGGTTGGCCAAAAAATTCCTTCGGGTTTTTTGTAACATCTTATGGAGAAACCCGAAGGAACTTTTTGGCCAACCCAATATAACCAGATAGCTAAACTTGCTCTGAACAGATCTTAAAATAGGCAACAAGAGGGGAAATAAAGACTTATGTTTTCAGGTGGAGGAAGTAGGAAAAGGAAGGGGCTTACCTTAAAGAAATCTTCAAAATGAATTCTTTGAGATTGTTTTTTCTGAATTCCCTATTCCTTACATACAGAGAGTACCTTGCAAAGGCAGGTTTCTGTGAAAACCATGTACTTGTTTGCCCAAACACCATTTTAAAAAGGTAGCATAGATCTAGTCCAGTGGTGGGTGCTTGATTTGTCTTGATGATCCAGAACAGAAAAGAAAAACTGTAGTTTGCTGTTCAGTAAGTGCAACATTTTTACCTTCTTATGTATTAATTTTCCACAGTGATGGGAAGCCTTTGGTTTGATCACATCAGAGGCTGGTATGAACACAGACATGACTTCAATATTTTGTTCATGATGTATGAGGAGATGAAGAAGGTAGGAGGAGTGTTTTGTTTTTAAAATTATTCTTTTGAGACCCTTTCTTATCTTGGTTAATGAACTGCATTCTCCTAGTTATCTTTGTATCACTGTATAGACTATAACTGAAACTATGATTGTGCATAAAATTGAGAGTGGGAAGGGAGAAAGGTAGAAAAAGAGGAGGAAGAAAGAAAGGGAGAAAGGAGAGAGAAAAAAAAAGAACTAGAGTCTGTAATTGAGAGACACTAAGACAAATAGTTTGGGTACGGAGAAAAAGCCTACCCAGGTAACAAAAGATACTATCAGAAATGTAGCAAGGGAAGTACCCCTTTGTTGTACCCCTTTGAATTTTTGTGGATTTGTACCCTCAAGTGGAATTGTTGGATGATATCGTAATTATATACTTATTTTTTTGAGGAACCACCATACTATTCATACTATTTTCCATACTGACTGCACCATTTTATTCCTACTAGTAGTACATGAGGTATTTCTAATTACTCCACAACTTCATCAACACTTATTTTATTTATTTAAATAATAACCATTCTAGTCCTTGTGAGCTATCTCTTTGTGGGTTTTGTTTTATTTTTCCTTAGTGATTAATAATGTTGAGTATCTTTTCATGTGCTTATACATTTTTTATATATTATCCTTGGAGAAGTATATTTAAGCCTAACTCATTTTGAGTTAATATTTGTGAATGGTATAAATAGCATACCATAGTTATTCTTTTGCGTGTAGACATTCAGTTTTCTCAAAACTATTTATTTAAAAAGCTGTCCTTTCTCCGTTGAATGATCTTGGTACCCTTCTCAAAATTCATTTGATCTTATATGTAGGGGTTTCTTTCTGGGCTGTACATTCTGTTCCATTGACCTATCTGTCTGACTTTATGTCAGCACCACACTGTTTTGATAAATGTGGTTTTGTGGTAAGTTTTGAACTCAGGAGTCAGATGCCTCCAACTTCCCTCTCTGTTTTCATGATTGCTTTAGACTTTCAGGGTCCCTTGAGATTCCACATAAATTGTAGAAGAAAATGTCACTGGGATATTGATAAGGACTGCATTGCATCTGTGGATCACTTTGGGCAGTATTGATATCTTGACATTATTAAGTCTTCCAATTCATCAACATTGGATGTTGGTCCAGTTATTTGTGTCTTCTTTAATTTCTTTTGCAGTGGCTTGCAGTTCTGAGTACACAAATCTTTAACCTCTTGGTTAAGTTTATTCCTAAGTATTTTTTTCTTTTTGCTGAACTTGTAAGTGGAATTTTTTAAAAATTTCCATTTGGATTTTTCTTTGTTATTATATAGAAAAGCGACTGACTTTTGCCTGTTGGTTTTATACTGTGCGACATTTTGAAATTTGTATATTAGTCCTAACAGTTTGTTTTGCAGAATCTTAGGGTCTTCTGTGTATAAAATCATATTGTCTGTGAAGAGAAATAATTTTACTTCTTTTCCAGTTTGGATGCTGGTTATTTCTTTTCTTACCTAATTGCTCTGGCTTGGACTTCCAGTACTATGTTGAAAAAAAGTGCCTTGTTCTTGATCTTTGCAAAGTATCTTCCAGTCTGTCACCACTGAGTACAATTTTAGTAGTAGGTAATTCAAATATGACCTTTTAGGTGGAGGTAGTTTCCTTCTATTCTTCCTTCATTCAGTGTTTTGTCACAAAAAGGTGAAGGATATTGTCAAATGCTTTTTCTTCATCAGTTGAGATCATCATGCCGTTTCTTTATCTTTTTTCTGTAAATGTGGTATTACGTTATTGATTATCATATGTTTAACCTTGCTTGCATGACAGGAGTAAATCCCCCTTGATCATGGTATATAATTCTCTTAATGTGTTGTTGGTATATTTTGCTAGTAATTTGCTGAGGATTTTTGCATTTTTATCTTTCGTGATATTGGTCTTTAATTTTCTTTTCCCATAGTGTTTTTCTGGCTTTGGTATCAGGATAATGCTCCTTATTGAATGAGTTTGAAAGTATTCCCTTTTTTTCAATTTTTTGGAAGAGTCTGATGAGTATTGGTGTTAATTCTTTAAATGTTTTGTAGAAGTCACCAAAGAAGCCATCCAGACCTGGGCTTCTCTTTCTTGTGCCCATGGTATTTAATTACTTGCTTGACTCTACTCCTCATGATACTGTGGATTCTTAATGAACCCAGATAGCATGTTATTATTCTCTTAACCTTCTCCAGCATCTTGCACAGGTTTTTAAACTTATTAGGTATCCTAATAGTGTTGGTTATTTGAATGAATTGAGGTGAGTTCTCCTTATAAAATCAAACAGTAGGATGCTCTAAAAGAGCTGACAGCCACAGCACTCATTTTCAAAGAACAAATAAGGTAGGAATGTATTCTTGTCAAACTTTAGACTTAGAATAACCCCAAGCACTTTCAGTTTTCCAATATGTGATAAAGTTGTTGGTCTATAACTCATGTATTCCTTATAGGTTGAATAGACTCATACACACAATTTTTTCAGGATCTCAGAAGTTCCGTGCTTAAAATCAGCAGTTTTCTTGAAAAAGAACTGAGTGAGGAGGACTTGGATGCTGTTGTGAACCAGGCTACATTTCAGAACATGAAGCTTGATCCACAAGCAAATTACGATTGTATTCTAAAATCCGAAAACTGGACAAGAACAGAAGAAGGATATTTCCTGCGCAAAGGTGATGCTCAGTGGTTAAGAGGAGCAAAATATTGAACGTTTTCTTGACTCCTTGGCCCCTAGATTAATTAAGGAGTGCTCCCAACATTTCTTTCCGAGCACCGCCATTTGAGCCCTAGAGAGGACCAAAGATTCTAACTGAAAATAGCCTCTAAAAGTATCCCTGGAAACAGAACCATTCTGACTTATAAATATTAGGTTCTTTCCTTCTAGTACAAGTGACCCTACTCTTGAAAATTTGTTAACAAGTCTTATCTGGAGGCAAAGGATATATGTGACCAGAATAGCTGCAAGTCTTTGTTTTATTTTTCCTAGAACATCCTAGAAGTAAAGTTAACATGTATTTTGTTTTGAGAGACGGGGTTTGAACTATTGTAATTTCCTCATGTGTTAGATTTCCTTCATTGTCAAAAGTACACTGATACCTCATTAACCTAATCTGCTATTCAATTATTCAACAATGCGTGATACATTTTTATTGTGCTCCTATAACATGCCAGGAGTTGTTAAGAAAGAAAATATTTTCCTTCTGATACTCCTTAAGCTCAAAAAATTTTAATTTAATCTTTTAATGTACATCATTCTAAAACAGAATGGGTACTTCTCTAATTTATTCATATTTTATTCCCTAAAATTTTCATAAGTTAGCATTATGTGATGGGCATTGATTGATCTTAATTATCTAAAGATCTTATTGAAATTGATGTAGATATTGATATTTTAAAAAGTTATTGTTGCTTCTTTTGTCCCATGTATTATCAGCTTTCACTTCTCATTGCTCAATCAGATTACATATAAAGCATTTTTCATGCCCATAAAAGCTTGCTTACTATTCCACATTCCAACAATAACCTTTACATAAGAAAATCTGATACCTTAAAAACGCCAAATTATTCATCTTCATTGTAAAATTGTCTGAATAATGATGGTTTCAAACTTTTGGCATATAAAACTGCAGCAATGGCAGCTCTGGCCAACCTCTGTGACTTTGATTTCATTACTTGAAAGCATTTGGGTCCAATTTTTTTAAGGAAGGAGTACTTATCTTGAAGTGTTGGTTAAGAATTACATTCATGATAGATGTAGTTTGCCAAGTGTGGTGCCTGGCCCTTACTGAAATATTTTTAAATGTTCTAATCTCTTCGTGTATTTTAGCTTAATTTTTCCTTCTAAGGAAAGGCTATAATTTAATGCAGTGGCTGGTGGAAGTCTAATACATAAGGAAGTGGACGATAACTCTATTTTCTGTGTTACTGCATCCTAAGATTTTTTCTTAGTTCGTCCCTGTATAAGAAAAGAGTAAGGTATCAAGCCCCATTGGGAACTAACAGGTAGACATTTAGCTTGCCTTGGAGAACAGATTAGAGTGGGTTGCAGGTAACTTTTGTCCTGATAGTGCTATCTCCTTACCAAGTGCTGTCCATGTACTTATCCCACTAGGTACCATCGGAGACTGGAAACATCACTTGACCGTGGAGCAAAATGAAAGATTTGACAGAATATTCCAAATGAAGATGAAAGATTTTCCCTTGAAGTTCATCTGGGATATAAATGAGGAGTAGAATCAGTGTAAAACAATCACATAAAAAATCTACTAGCCAGAAAGCATATTTTAAATATACATACTAATTTGTGCTGCTCACATAAATGTTAATTATACAACTTTATTAAGCAAAATGAGTAAGCCATACTTACATTAGTTGCCATGAGTTTGATGGACATTTTGAACATTTTAAATTAAAATGCTTTGAGTAATATTCGGCTTTGGTAGCCAATATGACAAAAGGAAAAATAGCATAAATGCAAAATGAATTCTGCGTGTCTTTTGATTTGAGACTGAGATTTCTCAAATGATTGAGATTTCTGTTGAGTGTATTTTTTTCTTTATCTATAATTACATTTAGAATTAATCAACATTAAAAGTCCTTTATTTCTTCTAATTAAGCATTAATTCTTTGGTTTAAAATCAGCATGAGTGTTGAAATAAAGAAAACACATGTAAACACATGCATCTGTTAATAATTTATGAGATCACAAAATCTGCACTAAAGATCGAAGTTTCAAAGGTGGATTACTTCATGTAATGGTGCAATTATTTAACTATTTGGATTAAAAATAGATGTATTCATAACATATCACTCAATAAACTAATTCAAAGTGTATTTAATAGTTAAATATTTAAGACAAAATCATTTTGAAGAACTAGAAAAATATAGCTGAATGAGTTTGTAATTCCCAAATGGAGAAAAACGTGTGAAGCATAAATACATTGGAAGAGGAAACACCTATTGAAAAAATACTGGGTACCCGTCGCCTGAAGCTCCTGGAGAATTTTGTGTTCCACAGTCTCCGAAGAAAAATTGGGCGGGTATTCATCCGCTAATTGCCAAGTTTTCGAGGTAGTGGATAACAAGGGTTGGGACATGGACAGCCACTTGCAGGAGATCCAGGAGCGGCAGAAGTTACCACGACAGCTTCTCGTGCAGCAGTTGGGAGCTGAAAGTGCTGCCAGTATTGATGCTGTGAAATGCAACAGGAGGGGCTTCCCAGGTGGCTCCGTGGTTGAGAGTCCGCCTGCCGATGCAGGGACGTGCCCCGGTCTGGGAAGATCCCACCTGCTGCGGAGCGACTACGCCCGTGAGCCATGGCTGCTGAGCCTGTGTGTCCGGAGCCTGTGCTCCACAACGGGAGAGGCCACAACAGTGAGAGGCCCGCGTACCTCAAAAAAAAAAAAAAGAAAGAAAAGAAAAAAAGAAATGCAACAGGAGGAAGAGAATTTGCCATATGAAGAAGAGATTTACAAAGATTCTAGTACTTTTCTTAAGGGAACACAGAGTTTAAATCCCCATCATGATTATTGCCAACATTTTATAGACACTGGACATAGAGTTCAAAATTTCATCAGAGATGTAGGTTTGGCTGACAGATTTGAAGACTACCCTAAACTGAGGGAGCTCATCAGGCTGAAGGATGAGTTAATAGATAAATATCTAACCCTCCTCCTATGTACTTACAAGCAGATATAGAAGCCTTTGACATCAGAGAACTAACACCCAAATTTGGTGTGATTCTTCTTGAACCCCCTTTAGAAGAATATTACAGAGAGACTGGCATCACTGCTAATGAAAAATGCTGGACTTGGGGTGATATCATGAAGTTAGAAATTGATGAGATTGCAGCACCTCGATCATTTATTTTTCTCTGGTGTGGTTCTGGGGAGGGATTGGAAGAGTGTGTTTATGCAAGTAAACATACAGATGTGAAGATATTTGTTGGATTAAAACCAATAAAAACAATCCTGGGAAGACCAAGACTTTAGATCCAAAGGCCGTCTTCCAGAGAACAAAGGAACACTGCCTTATGGGGATCAAAGGAACTGTTAAGCGTAGCACAGATGGGACTTCATTCACACTAATGTTGACATTGACTTGATTATCACAGAAGAACCTGAAATTGGCAATATAGAAAAGCCCGTAGAAATTTTTCATATAATTGAACTTTTTTGTCTTGGTAGAAGACGCCTTCATTTATTTGGAAGAGATAGTACAATTCGACCAGGCTGGCTTGCAGCTGGACCAGCTCTTACAAATAGTAACTACGTATGCAGAAACGTATGCATCCTACTTCAGTGCCCCAAATTCTTACTTGACTGGATGTACAGAAGAAATTGAGAGACTTAGACCAAAATAACCTCCTCCCAAATCTAAATCTGATCAGAGAGGTGGAGCTCCCAGAGGAGGAGGAAGAGGTGGAACTAAAGCACTTTGCTTAGTTTCTCCAAGCTGCAGGAATATTTTAGCCAACCTCCATTGCAGTTGTCACTGTCTGGTTTTGTCCAGAATAAATGAGTCATCCTGTCTTTTGTCATGTGCCTATAACCGAACAGAATGGAACAACACAAATACTCTCACTTTCAGAGACTGAATTTATTCTGATAGATTTCAACTAATTACAAAGGCTTTTGCTTTTTAGAAATAAAGTGAGCAGTGAAAAAGACCCAATCTGGATTATCATACTAGTGCTGACAGTAGTTGATAATGGGCATCCTGCCATGTTGTGCATTTTCTAGCTTGAATCACTTGGGCAAGTTACTTACCTTCTCTGTACCTTTGATTCTTCATGGTTT
The DNA here is from genome assembly GCF_000442215.2 of Lipotes vexillifer. Classification (NCBI taxonomy): domain Eukaryota; kingdom Metazoa; phylum Chordata; class Mammalia; order Artiodactyla; family Lipotidae; genus Lipotes; species Lipotes vexillifer. The sequence continues at coordinate 4,982,808 of NW_006781997.1, read as the reverse complement.
TTTTTTGTTTTGTTTTGTTTTGCGGTACACGGGCCACTCACTGTTGTGGCCTCTCCCGTTGCAGAGTACAGGCTCCAGACGCGCAGGCTCAGCGGCCATGGCTCACGGGCCCAGCCGCTCCGCAGCATGTGGGATCTTCCCGGACCGGGGCATGAACCCGTGTCCCCTGCATCGGCAGGAGGACTCTCAACCACTGCGCTACCAGGGAAGCCCTCTCTTAGGCTTTTAATATTTTCTTGTTGAAACAATAAAAAGAGACTTCTTTTTTCTTCCTTTTGGAAAAATCTTAAATAACTCGTGTAATTTGACCACAGAAGAAATTGAGAGACTTGGAACAAAATCACCTCCTCCCAAATCTAAATCTGATTGGGGAGGTGGAGCTCCCAGGGGTGGGCAGGGAAGAGGTAGAACCTAGTAGGCAGACTTTACAAAGAGAAAAAAAAATACTCATTATAATCTCAGTTGTGCAGCTACTGATGACTGTTAATCATACTTCCTAAAAAGCGAACAAGGACAAATATCCAAGTGCTAGAACTTTGGTATGGACTTGATCTTGGATTGACTTTCAAAACAGTTTCATATTCCTTAACAAAGTAAAAGAATTGGAGGCATCAGAGACACCTGGTGATCAGGTACTTGGTTTAAACATTTTGGGGAATAAAGTACTTGGTGATGAGGAAATGACATACATCTTTAAACTTGTTCTGGAGAAAACAATGTAAAACCAATTATAGAAGACCCTCAACTTAAGAAGTGAGCTTGGAAAATGGAGCTACAGTTGCCTTTTAAGGGACTGGTTTTCCAGATCAGTTAGTTGTGTGAGACTTTAGGTTGTCATTTCTCCTTCTATACTGTAACCCATGTTTTAAATGAATTTGTTGAATGAAATAATGCCATTATTGTTCTTGATAAATATATTTTTATTTTGCATATGTTTTTCTAAT
>NW_006781997.1:4975944-4981830 GCF_000442215.2 Lipotes vexillifer | reverse complement strand
TCGGAAGAGACTGAAAAGAAAAAATTTAGTAAATTCACAATCATTGATACTTGAAGGCACCATCGTCCATAATAGCCAACAAATGGAAAGAATCCAATGTTCGTGACAGTAAAATGAGTAGGTAAATTGTGACATTTCATAAAAGGAGAAACAGTAAGGATGCGTGAATTACATTACTTGAAAACATTCATGAATCTCAGAAACATACTACTCATTGGAAAAAAACAGACACTGATTTCATGCTTCATTATATAAGATTAAAAAATAGGTAAAATTAATTTATGGGTTTAGAAGGAGAGTTGGTTTTCTTTGGGAGATGGTATAACTGGCCAGGCAAATGAGAGCATTCCTAGGGTGTTGGTAATATTCTGCTTCTTGATCTTAGTGCTGGCTCCATAGGTGTAGACACTGTGACTATACATCACACTGTGCATGTATAATTTGTGAAGTTTTCTGTATTTTTTCATATATTAATAAAGTTTGTGAAATAATTCACAGGCATGAAAATTTTCTGGACTACCAGGTGAAAAAAACCCTTGCAGTTTGGAGAAAAGATAAAACATTGGGATACATAACTGGCAAAAGTTTAAAACCCTAGGAATGCTCAATGTTAGAGTAAGGCAAAATGAATGTTGTCTCATATAAATTGTGACAAAACTAGTTCAAGTGTTCTTTATAGCAATTTTGAAACAGGATCAAAAGTCTTAAGAATGGTCACGTTCTATAATCCTGTAATTTCTTTTCTAGGAAACTTCCAAACTCCTATCTGTTAAGTCAATTTTCTGCAGTTTAAATTTTACTTTCGCTACATTTCTTTTTTTCAACTAACTACTTTTCCATGTGCATGCAATTAGCTTATTTTTATTGCACAGGTAAAATATCTATTTACGTCTTTGTGAAGAACATTAAATCTGAGATTTTCTCTCATTTTTGAAACTCTTTCTCCTTGCATCTCGGTCAAGCTACTTCTAAACAGCTTATTCAAAATAGGGTAGTTCGTTAAAATGATTCACAGAACAACAGAATAAGAATTTTCTTGAACTTCTTAAAGATATAGAACCAAGAAGTATGAAGCTGTCAGGGATTCATATCTTTTTGACATTTTCTCTCTCTCTCTCTCTCGTCTTAGAACTTCATGGTCTCTCATCTCTGTTCTGCATGTGAAGGACACATTCTTCTCTCCCTCTGTTTCTGAAGACTGGCTTTGCTTCAGCATGGTGGCAGTCATATACTATGTCCAAAAGTAGCAGAGAAGTACAGACTTGACTCCACATTGGAGATATTCTTTTACCTCTAAACTTTGTGCTCTGTTGCCCGTGCTTAGTCATGCTGGCTCTGCACCTTTGTCTAAAAGAATGTTGCCTATAGCCTGAGTATAAATGATAGCCCTTTCTCAAGGCTCTGCATCCCAGGCTTGACATTTAAACACAAAAAACTTTTCATTCATATAGAGATAAAAAGATGCAGAACAGAAAATAACATTTGTCTTGTTGAAGGTTTATAGGAACATGTGACCAGACATATATGTACAGCTGCAAGAGCAAAGGATTATCACATCCTCTCTGGGGTCGGGTGAGCACCAAGAAGTCTGCAATAACCAGCTGCCCTTCTTCCCCTTTTAGTATAAAAGAAGCCTGAATTCTAACTTGGGTAAGATGGTTCTTTGGGACTCTAGTATGCCAACTTCTCAGTCTGCTGGCTTTCTGAATAAAGTTCTATTCCTTGTCCCAGCACCTCCTCTCCATTTATTGGCTTGTTATGTTGAGCGGTATGAGCTTGGACTGTGCAACACAAATTTTCTCAGTTCAAACAACAAAAAAAGATAGCTGTTGTTGAATTCAAATTCAGGAAGAGAAACTGAATGGAGTAGGTTAGGTCACTAGGCTTCCCTGAGCAGTCAACCTATGGTCCAAGCAAAATAGCCATGGAGTACAAACACAGCATATAGAAAGCTGTAACATCCTAGAGAGGATGAGATGGACAGGGGAAAAAAAATCTATTATACTTATTATGGCTGAATTATCCTCAAAGGGTATGTGTAAGTCCTAAACTCCCTTACCTCATATGCGACATTATTTGAAATTAAGGTCATTGTAGATGTAATTAGGGTTTTTTTCAAATACTGGAGTAGGAAGGGCATCTAATCCAATAATACTGATGTGCTCATGAGGAGAGGAAAGACACTAGGTTAAAGACAGTCATGTGATGACAGAGGCTAAGTTTGGCATGATGCATCTATAAGCCAAAGGATGCAAAAAAATGGCCGGCAAACACCAGAACCTAGAAGAGGCAAGGAAGGATTCTCTCCCACAGGTTTTATAGAGAGTATGTCCCTACTGACATTTTGATTTTGGACTTCTAGATCCAGATTGTGAGGCAATAAATTCCTTTTGCTTTAAGCCATCTGTACGTCAGTATTTTGTTACAGCAGCCCTGGGAAACTAATACAATACCTCAACTCAGTTAAATAATAGCTAGTCTAAACCACAGCCATTAGGCTAGGTTCTGGAGCAAAACCAAAGGAGTCAATAAGGTAGCATACTGCTCAGTAGCTTTGATGCATGAGATAAATATCCAAACATATGTCAGCAAAACTGTAATAGTAATTGGATATTTAAGTCCATTCTCAACACTCCCATAGTACTGGAAAAGCCTAGCTAGGACAATAAAGCAAGAAAAGGCAAGAAAAGATACATAGATTGGAAAATCATGTCATTTTCAAATGACGTGATAGTCTATGTAGAAAATTCAAAGGGATTAGCAAATCTAGATGATTTTGAAATTAGAGATGATAATGTCTTTACTATAACATGTCTAAAATCTGGTAAGTTTGAAGAGTGGGACACCTGTTTCAGTCTTCACTCTGGTTTGGTAATACACATGTACAGACGTGCCTGTTCTAGACATTGACAGTAGCCTACCCACATTTATAGAACCTTTGAGGATCAGAAAAGAGTTAAATATATCTTGAATTTCTATGATATAAGGCCATTTGAAATGCATATGCTGTCATTTCTGCTGGCACATATGAAGAAGCCAAATACTGAGCCAACAGTGATATTTCATAAATGTTTAGTAGGAGATGGAACAGAATACGTTTGAAAACCCATCAAGATTTTTATCATCAGATTATCTCAGTCGGAACTAATTCCTAATATGTCTTTCAATTACTCTAATTGCTTTATATTTCTCTATAATAATGCAATAATTTAAAATTAAAATAAATTATCCTCAAATCTTACACTGCAAAAAAAAACCCCTTATTTTTAAATTGTGCTTTTTAGAACATGGGTTGATTAGTGCCATTGAAGCAATTTGTACTGAGTGGTTAATGTTGCTCAAAGGTACACTGGAGTTCAAGTCAATAAAAAAAAAAAAAAAAAGATTATTCCTGATTTTCATGAATATGCTGCAGTCCCTATTTTTACCACCTAGTTTGAAAATTATCACCTTGTTTACTTTCCCCAGAGTAGTAACACATTGCTTTATCCCTGGAGTCTTTTACTCTGTAAAATTCTTAGCACATCTATCTTTGCTTTTTTTTATGCCTAGAAGTTGGTGACATCTCAGTTTGCTTAGTTTTAGGTCAAGAATTGCAACCATAAAATCTTAAATCTTTTCTTTACCCTTAAAACTGCCCAGGTGTTTGAGACATCGCATACCAGTTCTCAGTCCAGCCTGCTGGGTTCTTACTCATCTTGGAAGGGAGATTAGTGAGTCTCCCCTGGATTCACTATAAACTGTATCAAATCTATCATGGATGTAAATCAGTTGAATAGTGACATTTGTAAGATTGTTGACATCACACATCTTTCAGAACGTTGATGGCATATTAATGAAAAACTCCTAAACCAATTATAAACAAAACAAGTCCAGCAATGTTAAAAAATACACCATGACCAAGGTGGGTTTATTTCAAGCATAAAGACTTTTAAACATTTATTAGTGTAGTTCACTCTTATTACTAGAATATAAGAGAAAGCCTGAATTATCATCTCATTACTGCAGAACAAGCATCCAATAAAATTCAGCAGCAATTCATAATAGAAACTACTAATAAACTAGGGAGATGAGGGAACTTCTTTAACCTGATAACAGAGCCTACCAAAACTACCACAAATATCAAATGCAATAGACATTTACAGTGAGGAACAGGACAAGGATGCCAGCTATCATTACTTTTGCTCAACATTCTATAGGAAGACCTATACTATACAATAAGGGGAAAAAAAGAAGTGAAAGGGGCCTTGAGCTCTAAATTTGTCTATACTTCTGAAGGTAAAGCTCTATGAGAGCAAGCTAAGGAAAGAGAAGCAGAGGAGTCACACAAAATCATAAAATGAAATCTTACTTGAATTACAGTTAACAGAAAAGGAGCCGCAGGGTTAATTTGAATCACTACTATCATGATCAGAAAAAAACACAGCCCTTCAGTGCAAAAAAGGAACTAAGAGCCCTGATTTTATCTTTACTTGTTTTAAGGTGAAAATATAAACAAACAAACATCTTGGGGAAGTTCACTGGCATCCTTAGAGTGGTTAAAAGAAATAAAAAGCTCCAAAGAATTTTGAGATGGAATGCATTACTATTGAATTATTTATTAAAAATTAGTTCGGGTTTGGAAAAAAAATTAGTTTTACAGGTACCATCTGGACTTAGCAGGTATTAAGCTTGGTTTATATGGGGGACATCATAATAGAACTGAAATCGTGGAAACACTGTACAGAGTGTGTTGCTAAGTGTTGCTTTGGTGATTCAGTACAGGCATTGAATAAAAAATCAATATACAAAATTATGTTGCATTTCTTCACACAAGAAAGAAATTAACAGAAAGAGTAGTTAAAAAAGAATCTCATTTACAATTGTATCAAAAAGAATTTAAAAGAGAATAAAATACCTAGGAATAAATTAAACCAAGGAGGTGAGCACCTATACACTGAAAACTATAAGACATTGCTAAAAGAAATAAAAAATGACACAAATAAATAAAAAGATATTGCATGCTAATGAACTGAAAGAATTAATAGTTTCAAAAAGTCCATGCTACCAATACAATCTACCAATTCAATACAATTGAAAACTTTAGTTACTTTTTTCAGAAATAGAATAACATTTCTAAAATTTGTATGAGGGCTTCCCTGGTGGAGCAGTGGCTGAGAATCTGCCTGCCGATGCAGGGGACACGGGTTCGAGCCCTGGTCTGGGAAGATCCCACATGCCGTGTAGCAACTGGGCCCGTGAGCCACAGCTACTGAGCCTGCGCGTCTGGAGCCTGTGCTCCACAGCAAGAGAGGCCGCGACAGTGAGAGGCCCGCGCACCGTGATGAAGAGTGGCCCCTGCTCGCCGCAACTAGAGAAAGCCCTCACACAGAAATGAAGACCCAACACAGCCAAAAGAATAAATAAATAAATTTATTTAAAAAAAAAATTGTATGAAACCACAATAGCCCACAATTGTCAAAGCAATCTTGAGAAAAAAGAACAAAGCTGGAAGCATCACACTTCCTGTATTCAAACTATATTACAAATCTCTAATAATAAAAAAATTATGGTATTGGTATAAAAACTGACACAATGATCAGTGGAACAGAATACAGAGGTCAGGGGTAAACTCAGACATATATGGTCAATTAATTTATGACAAAGAAGCCAAGAATATACAATGGGGAAATGGCAGTCTATTCAATAAATGGTGATGGAAAATTGGTCAGAAGCTTCTATTAGACTTTCAATTTCCATTCAACTACAAAATTCTGTCACATGACTGACATAGACCACTCTATTGTAAAGGAGAATGGAATTGCCATGGGGATCTCTTGGATCAATCAGAATTATTCCATTATTGAGCTAGACACTATTGCCAGAACACGACCAGATCTCTCAGCA
>NW_006781997.1:4835191-4975934 GCF_000442215.2 Lipotes vexillifer | reverse complement strand
CAGCAGGAAAGAAAAGAAAGATTGCAATGAAGACAAGAACTGTTGGCTTCCACCTGCTGAATACTTTTAGCTAGCTTCGGTTAAAGTCTGCCCTAGACTCTCCTTTTGAGTCCAAATCACTCACAAAAAAAAAAAAAAAAAATCAAGTATCTGGCTGGCTTTGCAACGCTCTCACAATACGGCCCCCTCCAGTTCCTCCAGCCACATCTCCCAAGTTTCCCATCCCACTCCTGTCCCCATCAAGCTCCAGGGGTCCTCAACTTCTACCGTTTCTGTGACCAGGCATCTCACACACTCTCCATGCAAAGACAGGTTGCACATTACTGCTTCATTTCTCTAGACTATGTTCTCCAGTTTTGCCTTATCTAGAGAATCCCTGTTTTTCCTTTAAGACCCAGAACAAATTTATCTTCTTGTTGGAAATTCTCTGAAATTCCCCATGGTCCTCCCTAGGTCCTCGAACACAACTTCCAGCAGTTCTGTCATCGTTATTCCTTAGTTCACTTGCGCCATTACTCAGGGTGGTGTCTGACAAATAGCAACTACTCCCAAAATGTTTCTGCAGTGAGCACAGATAAAATGAAATATGAGCACCTTTAAAATATGCCCAAATGAACACTGTAACTGTAGACAAATGAAAGATGAATATACCTTGACAGGATAAGAAAGTCACTTCTAACTGTGCAACTCTGTATTTCAAGCCAGCGCCTACATTTTTTACTCCGATGATGACATTTCACTGTGCCATTTGTATGTCTTTCTTCTTATAATTTTCATAATTTATCATACTCTGATTTATTTGGGGATCTCAGAAGTTCTGTGTTGAAGTCTTCAAATTTCTGGGAAAAGAACTGAGTGAGGAGACCATGGATGATGCTATGAGACAGGCCACATTTCAGAACATGGCCAAAGAGCAAATTACAAAAATAGTCTGAAAAGCCAGCTTGGGATAAAAAGAAGAGAAGACCATTTCCTTCCCAAAGGTGAAATTCAGCAGTGTATGGTTGTCCTGGTCTGTGGTACAAATGAACCAAAGTGCAAAGTTCTGGGTTTCTTGCCAGAGTTTCCAAAAAGGGGAGCCCTCATGGTCCCCTTCCCTTCTCTAGACAGTTTATTTTCCAATATTTCTGCCTGTATTTCTGCCTGTACAGTCTTCATGAGACTACATTATTTGCTTCCTGAAGGTATCTGATCAGTAACCTAAAATCACCTGGTCTACAGCATGGCTCCTGAAAATCTACGAATGCTTAGAGCTGTGCCGGAGGCAAAACTGTTGTTCATTTCCTGTTTGCCTTGTTGCCTCACTGACATTGGCCATAGGATCTTTTGGCCATCACTGGCTGCTCTTACACCATCTCAATAGTGTGTCCTGAACCTCCGCCCGGGGAGAATTAACAGCAAAATTTGTACTTCTTTTCTTATTGGAAGGGACTATTACATGTTTTTCATTACACCAGAATCTCGTATCATAGAAATTTATAGTAACATCTCATTTACATGGTAATTGGGTGTTTAGAATAAATTCTTTGTAAAACTGATAAATATGAACATGTTAAAATATTTTTATTATTTTATACAATCATTCTAAATTATATTCTATGATCTTCTAACTTAGTACATAGAAAATGTGTAATAGTAGAATTATAGACATTGATATTACAATTAATTATAGGGTAATATGTCTCTATGTCAAATAGCAATAAATGTTGACTTTGACTTCTCTAAGTTAGTATTTCTTTCCTGTCCTCTCAGGTTGTCTCTTTCCGTCTTCTGCACTGGTAACAATGCAGCCTACCTGATGTGGGCACATATTCTTTTCTGTTTGTCCCAGCACATTCTGTTGTGTTCAAGATTCTAAAGCGATTGTCAACTGCTTTGCATGTTTTGGTTTTTGAAAAAAAGAAAACTTTCTGTGTTTCTATGACTTTAACAAAACCTGAAAATTAGAGACTGAAATGGCTAAGAAGAAAAATATTGATAGTAGGAGCAAAATATCTTTGTGGAAGTGAAGCATATACTCATGTTTACATTGTAGATACACAAACACTTTTCTCTTGGGGGTTACCTGGCTGAACATAATTTGCATTGGCTTTTCCACTCCTGCCCTAGGTTTTTGTTTGTGTTTTACATTTGTTCAGTGTTTCAATTTATTTTAGATGTTTATTCTCAATTCAGTGTGTTTCTAAAATCAGTGCTTCTTTCCTGGCCTCTCCTATCAGCTTCTACTTGTCATGGCAATTTTGTATCTCTGTAAGTTTAGTTTAAGCCTGTCTCATACTTAAATAAGGAAAAGATGGAGTGAATTCAAGTCTGCCATTATAAACTGTGTAAATGTGGGCTGCTTTTAATAACCTCTCTGACCACCCATGTCCTCATCAGTAGATATTAGCTCAAAGATATTTGGTCTTGTCCCTTGCTTGCCCTCATCAGTAAATGTTAGCTCAATGATATATGATCTTATGGAATTTTTAAAGGACTGTAAGATACAATAACCAATGTTAGCCTGGAAAATTTTGTGATCCTGTTTTATTAATTTTTCTTTTTCCCAGGTGGCTGACAGCTGAGTAGGGAAGCTAATTAAATCTAACAATAGTATAATTCCAATGCTAAGTTTGCCTTCTTGCCATAAGCTGGCAGAGCCATGGCTATGTGGAAGAGTAACTGGGAACTTAGTGGAAATAAAAATAAAAGTGGGAAAATAATGTTTTATCCAACACTAAGCTATCATGTTCCTGTTCCCCCAAAGCTTCACTGAAGCCATCTCTTTGTTTTTCTTCTCATAGTCAATTGGAGACTTGAAGATCACATGAATCTGGAGCTGAATCCAAATTTCACAAGCTTTTCCACAGGAAGATGAAAGATTTCCCTTAAGTTCACCTGGGATATAAATTAAGAATAGAATTCTAAGCTCAGCACAAAGAAATTCCTATATAGCGCTTTCAGAAAAAAATACATTTAATTACAGACTTTAATCTTTAACTGGCATTGGATCATTTCTGAAAAACCTCAGTGAATAATAAATATTAATATAGTGTATTTACATCTTTGGCATCTGTAGCCTGTTCATTTCCAGGGATTCCTCAGTTTCAGATTAAAAGTGGGTTCCTCTTACTGTTTTGGCATATAATTATGGAATACTTTTACTTTACTTTTAGTAATTCCTGAGTTCTTGAGCAAAAGAGGCCATGAAATCTGATGAATTCGTTATCCTGAAATAGAATTCATGTCAATTAAGAAAACACTGGTTGTGATCTTGTTCATATTTAAGATTTTAATTTTCATATAGTCAAATGAATCGATCTTTTATTTTATGGCCTTTAGCTTTTGAGATTTAATTAGAAGGATCGCTATCCAAATATTTTCATGTATTTATTACAAATCATATGTTTATTTACTCTGGATATTATTCTTACGTTGTAAGAAAACAATTTTTTGATATAGATAACAAACTGACCCAACATCACTTATTGAATGGTCCATCATTAACTTACTGATAAAAAGAGACATTATCATTTATAAGTATTTATATGTACATAATTGACTCATGTATAATGGCACATTATTCTGCTGATATACCTTTCTTTCCAAGGAATTGACATTTTAATTTAAAATAAATTATTAAACTCTCATAAGGAATAATGTTGGAAATTTTTAAATACTGCTTTACACTTAAAAAGTAATTTAAAATCTGACATCATTACAAATGAGTCTTCCCAACCAGAAATATCGTATGCTCTGATTTTCTTTCTGATCATTTGATAAAGAACGTAGTTCTTATAAAAGTCTTGCTCATTTCTTAAGTTTATTCTTAAGCATGTATAGATAGTATTTCTAGCTATTGTGAATAGGATATTTTTTCAGTTACATTTCTAACTGCTTACTTCTGCTCCTGGATTTTTGCCTGCTCCTCTGTAATCTGGGTTTCTGGTATTAAGTCTGGTTGAAGGAGAAGCAATGCATTTAGTCTGAGGCCAGCAGTGGAGTGGATGCCACCAGCTCCACCCACCAGATTCTGCACTCACTTGTATCACTCTGCTGATTCATGGCCAACATAGGAAGGCTGGCTGCCTCACTTGCTTTCATTTCAATTGCTCATCACTCTGTTGATCTTTCCTAAGAAAAACAGTGATTTTCATAAGGTGCTGCTTTAAACTAGGATATAAAGGGCTCTGATTCTTGAGAGAAAAGAATTTCTCATCCCTTGTGCCCTACCCCTGGTTCACCACCTCCCGTCTTTCTGAACTCCTTTGATTGAAGTGCTCGTAACTTCCACAAGTGTTGGCTTAGGAATGTTATATGTCTGGTGAGAGACGTTCCTTTTCTCCTCGTTTCTCCTTTTTTTCTTCTCAAACAGAGTTTGGATTAATAATGGAAATGAAATCTTGTGCTTAAAAAAATAAACATTGTTTCTTAAATTCCATATATATGTGTTAGAATACGGTATTTGTCTTTCTCTTTCTGACTTACTTCACTCTGTATGACAGACTCTAGGTCCATCCACCTCATTACAAATAGCTCAATTTCGTTTCTTTTTATGGTTGAGTAATATTCCATTGTATATATGTGCCACATCTTCTTTACCCATTCATCTGATGATGGACACTTAGGTTGTTTCCATTTCCTGGCTATTGTAAATAGAGCTGCAATGAACATTTTGGTACATGACTCAAAGTGAGAGAGTGGCATGGACATATATACACTACCAAATGTAAAATAGATAGCTAGTGGGAAGCAGCCGCACAGCACAGGGAGATCAGCTCGGTGCTTTGTGACCACCTAGAGGGGTGGGATAGGGAGGGTGACGCAAGACAGAAGAGATATGGGAACATATATATATGTATAACTGACTCACTTTGTTATAAAGCAGAAACTAACACACCATTGTAAAGCAATTATACCCCAATAAAGATGTAAAAATAAATAAATAAATAAATAAATAAATATTGGCACCTTCTGCATACCAGAATGGAGTTAGATTTTCACATGAATTACCTCCTTTATTATTAACAAAAAATGAATGAGGTAAGTGCCATTTCATAAATAAGAAAACAAGGTGTAGGGAGGTGAACTAAATTTCCCAAGGGCAAATATTTAGTAAGCATTAGCATTATGATGCAAAACCTGGTCTGACTGTAGAACTGAAAACTCTTTGATATTCTTGTCTTGCCTTTTAGTTCACTTTTAAGGATTAAGTTATTTGGGGACTGAGTTGCTATTTTAATATAATTCAAGTCTACATTTGGTTTATCCTCCTTCCACTGACTGCCCAGTAAGTATCTTTCGTGAGCCCTTAAAAATGGGAGTATTTAGTGCTCCTTTTTAGAAGTGCTGATTTTAGTTCTTTATAATCTCCTGCTGCCCTAAAGTTTCAAATTCTGGCCCAAAAGCCCAGAATTGGCACATGCACCCTGAAAAGACAACTAATGATGCTTCACCTACAAAAGGGCTCTTCCTCTCTAGACTTTTAGTTAATCTAGTAATTATAGTTTCCAGAGATCTAAGGGTTTTTTTAATTTAATTTTTGTACTTTACCTGTTTTTTACTGGTTTTCACCATGGGAGCATTGGCCTCTCGTGACCTATTATATCCTTCTTATTCAGGAAAGAAAGTTGTTAACCCAATTTTAAAGGATGATTTGTACTAAAGTGTATTACCATAGCTACCCTCTTAGCTGCTGTAATTGACCAATTATGGTGACCACCCTCCAACTCTGAAGAGTTTGCTTGTCTATCTTTCAACTGTAGCCTTAAATGCCAACTGACACTTTGGAGTTGGAATTTCACTCTTTCTATTTTTAACCCTCAAATACCTTTGCAGGAAATCATGGGTCTTAAGTGAGAGAGTGAGTCACAACCTATATAATTAAATTAGCTAGTCCAAGTGCATGACCCTAAATAGCACAAGTGTTTTACCTAATTATTTCCAAAATGTGACACACTTTGTCATATAAAATCATTCATCTGAACATGTTCTTTAAGTGTTCTCCTGTTGTCCTGTTAACATAGAAAGCACTTTTATATGTAATTTTATTGAACTATCATGTATTCCAAGAAGAGAGGTAAACTGATGAACCTAAATTCATCTGTGGAAAAACCAAGATTCCTGATATGTAACCCTGAACAATATTTTATTATATTCCAGTTGATTAACTGGTTTAGTTGTTTCACAATATATATATGTAGATGCTCCTGTCAATATGAAAAACATATTTCTTACCATTTTTTACACAAATCATCTGAGACTTTACCTTCCCCAAACGACCTTCTGTTAGTGAGACAAAGTTCTCTTCCAAACTAAATACACATATACTGTAACAGCAGTTTTTTGAAATGTAAGTGTATAGAAATGTCCGGGTGAGTGTGTGAAAAGATAGATTTCAAGGCTCCACCCCACAGAGATTCTAATTTCTCAGGTTTTGGGTGAGGTCCCGAAGACTGAGATTTGTGTGTGTGGGGTCTTCAGCCACACTTTGTGACATTGATCTATGGCTTCTTTGTATTGATCAGAGGAGCTATCTGATGTGTGTGTGTGTGTGTGTGTGTGTGTGTGTGTGTGTGTGTGTGTATGTCTCCTAAACTTTCTGTGAAAACAGTTAACATAGTTTATTTTTAAAAAGTTCAATCAGGAATCTATAAGCATGTTGTAAAACTAACTTTATTAGGTTATGACAAGGGCAGATTCATGTCTGGTGAAATCTGCTTTCTTGGCTGTCTTCTCTCTATATTTCACATGACAGAAGAGGCAAGGGAGATTCCAAGGCCTTCTTTTATAAAGACTCTAATCCCATTCATCACTTCCCAAAGGCCCTAACACCTAACATCATCACCATGGGGGTTATAATTTAATATATAAATTTTGGGGGGACACAAACATTCAGTCCATAGCAGTAGACTTCTTTACTGTAATTTGGCTGTGTAGGGCAGGTGGAATAAGGTGCAAGTGGGAAAGGTGGGCTGGATTTGTAGACAAAGCCCTGTGAAGTTCACTGTTAACTGACCAGTTTTGAATTTGCTTATTAATTTTCCTTTTTAAATATATTTTTCATATATAGGACTTTCATCTTCCAGGTGAGAAAACTGAGGATCAGAGGTTATGTGAATTTTTTTCAAGCTCCCACCGTTAGTAGAAGAACCTATTATTCTAATTTTCACCTCTGTTTCATCAGAACCACCTCATACATTTTCATACTGAGAAATGTGTTAAATTTTGTGGTGGACTAAAATATTCAGGATTAAATATTAAATCTTCAAATTTACCCCCTTCTGCTCAAGCTCCCTCGGGCAGCCTCAAAGTGTGTTGATTCATTATGAATTGAGCACCAATGTCAGAAAGAGAGAAATCCCAACCTCCCAATGTAAAAAATTATGTGTACACAGAGACACTTCCTATCTCAAGTAGAATCCCACAAAACTAGTTGATAATAGCAAAAAAAAAAAAAAAAAAAAAAAAAAAAAAGACAAGACATTAAATACATACCTTTGAGAATGTGCCTAACCCTTTCCTTTTGTGACAGTTTTAAAGATCTTAGCATTAATCTTTACCTTTTAAAGCAAACACATTTGGTAACAGGTCCTAACTTCTTAAGAGCCTTTAGATAAATAGGCATGAATTCATCACATGCTATAAGGATGAAATTTTAATGTTAGAAGACACATCCAAATTAATATTAAGAAGTTTAAAAAATATATATTCAAAAGTTATAGGTGGTAAATGTTCTGGATCCATATTTTCAAAATAGTCGGAGTTCCACAAGAATCGATATATTAAAGATACAACCAAATAAAATGCTTAAAATAAAAAAAGATACCACCAAATTTGGAGTATATTTCATATTCATTTAATGATTATATCATATTAAATATGTTTACACTGCTATGGTCAAAGCCAATTACCTATTTTTTAACATCTTGGGCATATGGTAGCAGCTCACATTCCAATAATTTTCAGGTTTCTAATTATTTATATTAAGTATTTGGTTGAGGTTGTCAATAATATGGCTTCATTTTACTTGTCCATTGAGCACCTTCATTTATGCAAAAACGTTTCCTTACCTGAAAGCTCCATGTGATTCCACCTCCAGGCCTTTCTACCTAATGATCTTGGTGACGGACGCCAGGTAACACTGAGAGCCTTTTTGAACTACCGTGGAGTACAGGGAGGTGACTGAGGCACTTACCTTAGGTGAAGATTTAAAGAGGCACCAAAAACTCAGCAATTCAGATAAATAATATTTTAATGCAATACTTAAAAAAATAAAAATTAATGTAAAATTGATGGTAAACAAATATCCAAATTTTAAATAAGTACTGACTTTCTTTCTTGCCTCAGTGTGGTTCTGCACAGCACTATTACTTAATTTTTTTTTTTTTTTTTTTTGTGATCCGCGGGCCTCTCACTGCTGTGACCTCTCCCGTCGCGGAGCACGGGCTCCGGACGCGCAGGCTCAGCGGCCATGGCTCATGGGCCCAGCTGCTCCGCGGCATGTGGGATCTTCCCAGACCAGGGCACGAACCCGTGTCCCCTGCATCGGCAGGAGGACTCTCAACCACTGCGCCACCAGGGAAGCCCCCACTTCGATTTTTATGTTTTAAAACTGTATACATTTTTATTGTTCAGATAATAAGATTTACTTTATATAGTAATATTGAACCCAATATTTTTGGCTAGAATGTAAATCTCACCAAGTTCTTCATTTCTATTCATGCATTGGGATATCTTGTAAATCTGCTATATTGTTTTTTATAGTTTCCAGTTCTGTCAAATTTTAATTTAAATTTTGTCTTTGATACCTTGAATATCATAGCATAGTAACTGACTTATTTCAGATAATTGCAGGTGTAATATCTTGATTCAATTCTATTGTCTTAGTTTCTGCTGGTTTTGGCTACATTTTCTTATATCTTCAAATACTTGCATGTCTTGATTTTATGTTAGTTACTGTATACAAACATTATTTGAAGAAATAATTTGATAACGAGGGTCCTATTATTTTACTCAGCCCATCACACTCAACCTTTTCCACTGACTACAAGGGAAATACAATTTACTTAAAATATAAATACTAAGGTACTCATCAGGCATAGAAGACAATTCATCTTGTCTCCAACCTGCATCTCCAGGTAAATTTCTTGTGAGTCTATCAAGTACCAAGGACAGTGAAGTTTAATTTTTGTTGAATATGGAAAATGTTTCAAGTTTCTGTAGTTTGGGACTTACTTTCACATTTTCAAAGGAATTTTCCAGCTTTTTCAGGGACATTTCTTATCTTTTCACTTGAATTGGAAGAAATGTTCTTTTTTCCTTGAAAATTGCTCTCTTTTCCAAGATAAATTAAATCTCTCTTTCCTATGAACTTCCATTGTTCATGGTGTTTCTCTTTCCAGTTTCCCCCCTCAATAGTTTTATTAGAATTTGTATCAGAATACAACATAAAAGTTACTGTTTTAATCATTTTTAGCATACAGTTCCACGCCATTAACTACACATTGTTGTGCAACCATTACCACCACCCATCTCCAGGTTTTTTTTTTTTTTCATCTTGCAAAACTGAAACTCGTACTCCAAATCAATAACTCCCCATTTTCCCATCCTCCTATCCCCTGGCAACCACCATTTTATTTTATGCCACTATAAATTTTACTATACTAAGGTCTCATGTGAGTGAGTATTTAAACGTTTTTGACTGGCTTAATTCAGTTAGCATAACACCATCCCGATTCATCCATGTTGTGAAATTGCCTACATTTTGAAGGGTGAAAAATATTCCATTGTATTTATATACCACATTTTATTTATCCATTTGTCCATGGATGGACACATGGATTGCTTCCACTTTTTGACAATTGTGAATAATGCTGCTATGAACATAAGAATGCAATTATCTGTTTGAGTCCCTGTTTTCTGTTCTTTTGAGTACCTACCCTCACACAGAATTATTGTATTACATGGTAACTGTATTTTTAATGTTTTGAGGAACCACCATACTATTCAAACTACTCTCCATAGTGACTGCATCATTTTGTATTCCCACTAAACAATGCACGATGGTTCCAATTTCTCTACATTCTCACCAACACTTGTTATTTTTTTAATTTTAATTTTTTTGTAACCAGCCATCCTAATGGGTGTGAAGTGGTAGCTCATTGTGGTTTTTGACATGTATTTACCTAATGATTAGTGATGTTGAGTATCATTTTATGTGCTTTTTGATTTACTGCATATTTTCTTTGGCAAAATATCTATGTTTAAATATATTCCTTTTTTGAGTTAATTTTTCGATATGGTATAAGTAGGAGCCCAACTTTATACACTTTTCCATGTAGATATCCAGTTTACTCAACAGCATTTATTGAAAAGGCTGTCTTTTCCCCATCGTATGGTCTTGATTCCTTTGTCAAAATTCATTTTGCTTGATATTGTGAAAATTTCTTTCTGGACTCTGTATTCTGTTCCATTGATCTATTTGTCTGTCTTAATGTCAGTACCACAATATTTTGATAACTGATTTGGTGGTAAGTTTTGAAATCCAGAGATCTAACGCCTCCAACTTTGTTCTTTTTCAAGAATGTTTTGGCTATTCAGAGTCTGTTGACATTTTTATATGAATTTTATAGTAAATTATTCTAGGTGCAAAAAATATTAGTGGACTACTGCATAAGATTGCATTGAATCTGTGGACCACTTTGGGTAGTATTCACATCTTGACATTATTATATCTTCCAATTTATGTCCAAGGGATATTGTCTAGTTATTTGTGTTCTTTAGTTTTGTTTAGCACTATTTTGTAGTTTTAAGTATACAAGGCTTTAACCTCCTTGACTAAGTTTATTCCTAAATATTTTATTCTTTTTAATGCAATGTTAAATCAAACTGTTTTGTGAATTTTTTCTTTGGATTGTTCCTTGCTCGTATATAGAAATGCAACTGATTTTTGTTTGTTGGTTTTACATCATGCAACTTTGTGAATTTGTTTACTGCTTCTAATAATATTTGTGTGGAATCTTTAGGTTTTACTATGTATAAAGTCATGTTGTCTGTGACCAGAGACAATTTTACTTATTCCTTTCCAACTGATGCCTCTTATTTCTTTTTCTAGCTTAATTTTTCTGGCTAGGACTTCCAGTACTGTGTTAGATAGAAATGGCATGAATAGGCATCCTTGCTTTGTTCATGATCTTAGTGGAAAATCTTTCAGTCTTCAAACATTGATTACGATGTTAGCAGTAGCTATTTCATATATGACTTTTTATGTTTAGTTTCGCCCTATTCTTTATTTTTTGAGTTTTTTTTAAATCATGAAAAGGTGTTGCATATTATAAAATGCTTTTTCTCTATTGAGATGATCATGAGGTTTTCTTCCCTTTGTTCTGTAAATGTGGTATGACATTAATTAATTGATATATTTTGACCCATCTTTGTATCCCAGAAGTAAATTCTACTTGATCATGATAATCCTTATAATATGTTGCTGGTTTGTTTTAAGGGTTGTATTAAGAATTAATATTACATGATAGATGTAGTTTGCCAAGTATGGTGCCTGGCATTTAGTAAAACATATTTAAGTTTTCAAATCTCTTCCTATATTTTAAGGTTCTTTTTCCCTAAAGAAATGTTATAATTTAATGGTAGTGGCTGTTGGAAGTCTAACTGATAATGAAGTGGACTATAATCCTATTTTCAGCCTTACTGCATCCTAAATTTGTTTCTTAGCTGATAACTGTAAAAGGAAAGTGAAGTAGAAAAGCCTATGGAGAACTAACAGCTGGCTTGAGAACAGCCTGGAGTAAGTTGAAGAAGAGATTAGAGTGGGTTGGAGGAACTTCTTGCCCTCATAGTGCTATTTCTTACCCAATCGTTGTTGATGTGCTTGTCCCACTAGGTACCATCGGAGACTGGAAACATCACTTGACCATGGAGCAAAATGAAACATTTGACAGAGTATTCCAAAGGAAGATGAAATATTTTCCCTTGAATTTTATCTGGGACATAAATGAGGAGTAGAATCAATGCAAAAGACTCATAAAAATCTAGCAAATTTGTGGGCATATTTTAATATATATTTTAATACATACTTCTCACGCTAATGTTGATTATAAAACTTTATTATGAAACAAAATTAGTGAACAGTACTTACATTCGTTGCCATGAGTTTTGTAAACACTTTGAAATTTCAAACATTAAAATGATTTGGGAGATTCTCTGCATTTAGTAGCCTGTAAGATAAAGGGAAAAACAGAAAGCATGCAGCATGAATTGTAAATCCCTTGAGAGAGTTTTCTGTAGTGTGTACTTTTCCTTTATCTACAAATAAATTTGGGATTAAAAAGTAAAAATCCTTTATCCTTCTAAGTGAACTTTATTCTTTGGTTTTAACCAAACATGAATGTCAAAATAGAGGACTCACATGAAACACATGCATCTATTTAATAATTTACCAGATCACAAAGTTTACATGAAAGAGCAGAGGTTCAAAGGTGAAATAATCATCTAGTGGTTCTATCATTTAATTATTGGTTGAAAAAATACTTTTATCCATAACATCTCAGTCACTAGACTAATTCCATATGTATTTACTGGTTAAATAATTTAAGATAAAATCATTCTGAATAACTAGAAAAATATAAGTGAATCTGATCATAATTCCCCAATGGGAAAAAACTTGTGAAGCATAAATCAATGGAAGAAACTTAAAGGAAAAAATTAGTAAACTTACAATCATCAACATTTCAAGGCACCACTATCCACAGCAATCAACAAAGGAAAGAACTCAATGTTTATGTACAGTGTACATTACTAAGGATGCATGAATTACAACCACATTGAAAACATACACGAATCTCAGAAACGTACTATTGAGTGGAAAAAAGGCTAGACACTTACTGCATGAAACATTATGTAAGATAAAAAAAATAGGTTAAAATAATCTATGGGTTTAGAAAAAGAGAAGTTACCTATAGGAGTGGTATAGTAACTGGTAAGGCAAATGACAATTCCTGTGGTCTTGGTAATACTCTGTTTCTTCATCTTAGTGCTGGTTCCATAGGTGTGGTCACTTTGTGAATATTTATCAGGCTCTGTGCATGTGATTAGTGATTTTCAATATATTTTGTCCTATACTAATAAAACTGATGAAATAATTCATAAACATAAATAATAAGCATAATTACAATGATGTCATTATAAATAAACAGGCTTTCAGAGTATGTATGGCCTTACTTCAATATTTTACTTTTTATTACCAGTACATGCTCATTATGAAGAAACAAGAAAAGAAAAGTAGATTTGAATGTCATGCTTTTAAGGCACAGTGGAGAATGGATTACTTTTATTGAAGAATAAAGCATCGTGTTTATTACACAATGACACTATAGCTAAGCTAAAAGAATACGATATGCATTAATATAACCACATTAAGCAGTAATCTCAATACTTGCAACTCAGAGGAAAGAAATGGACAGAAAAAATATAAAATTTTAAACAGAATATTTCATCTCAACAAAATCGCTTCACAAAAATAAAAGTAAAAAATGAGGCTGCAATCAAAATAAATATGCAGTGATTCATTTGTTAGCCAAGCAAAATAAGTTATTTATTGATGTTGGGTTGGTTAGAGTTTGAGTAAAGCATCTAAAGAAACATGTCTATAGAAAATAAACATACCTAAGACTGTAAACTGTCTCCCAACATCCGTGAGTCTGCCCTTGTCTTTAGTAGACATATATTACAAAGAATTATTATAAAGTATAATCTAGTTTGAATAAAATATAATAGAAAATCTGTGGAAACTTTTTTCTTTCTTGTTATATAGACACATAATATTTGGGTCACAAAACTAAAACAATTACTGGCCCATTACCGAAAAGTTTGCCTATGCCTTGTATTAGGCTCATGTCTTCTTTTTTATTTAAACAGTACAGTCTGTACTACCTTTATTTATTTTAATATTTAAAATGTCCCAGAATTTGTCAGTTGCAATAAGCCCAAGTTGGCTCTGGTGTGCTTTTGACATGTTTCCAGTATTCTTTCAGTTCTTTCTGATATAGGAAGATGTTCTAGGCTCATTTGTACTTTCCTTGTTCCTCCACTGCAATCAGTCATTGATTGTGACTGATTTAGGTATGCTTTAGGTATGCTCATTGCTCTGACTTCTCATTGCTTCCAGGTCCCTCAGCAGACAAACCTAGGTAATATAACATGGTACAATTTCATGTGATGATATGATGTGTTCCAATTACTTCAATACTTTGAGATCCAAAATGACAAAATGAAAAAAGTGAATTGATTACTTGCAGTGAAGAAGAGGAACAAATTACGACATCACAATTATACAGGTCTTTCTAAAATATTTCATTTCACATTTAGTTAAAATTTTTGGCAGACCATTATTGGAATAGGGCATCCCCTCCAACAGCTTAGGAAACTAAAACTTCACTGATCATTAAAAAGTTCCAAGGGGGGCTTCCCTGGTGGCACAGTGGTTGAGAGTCCGCCTGCGATGCAGGGGACGCGGGTTCGTGCCCCGGTCCGGGAAGATCCCACATGCCGCAGAGCGGCTGGGCCCGTGAGCCATGGCCGCTGAGCCTGCGCGTCCAAAGCCCGTGCTCTGCAATGGGAGAGGCCACAGCAGTGAGAGGCCCGTGTACCACAAAAAAAAAAAGAAGAAGAAATAAGTTCCAAGGAAACAAAAAGTTAGTAGCATTCTTAGTTGCAGATGTACCGTATCTTTTTTTTTTTTTTTTTGGTATAGAAATGAGGAAACTAAGACAATTCCTTTAATTGTAGATGTGGCACTGTCTTTTTCACTCTCATGTTATTACAGACTTGTCTAAAGAGAGATCTCAAGCACCTCTAAAGGCCCCTAAAGCATTCAATTCAATGAAAATTCCTGCTATGAAATCAGAAATTATTGGGTGAGCTATTCACCTTTGTAAGTGTTCTAATCTCTTTGATTTCTACTTTTAGGGTTGTCATTCTCACAAAATGTATTAGTGCCTTAATTCACAAACAGTAGGTAAAACAAGAGATAAGATGAACATTTCCAAGCATAAATTACCCTCAGATTAAACCCTATTTCCTTATCAGTGCTGATTTGGACATTGAAGGGATTAAAGATCTCCCCTGGAATCAAATTCTGTGTTTAGTGGAAACCTGAAAATCATTATCAAAGAGAAGCTTATGTAAGCATGATGACTGAGGAATGAGGAAATGTCCAAAAGAGATGTTAGGACAGATCTGCGACAAATTTCAGTTATTGTTGAATTCAGAAAAAATGGGCTGGGAGTGTGATAATTCCAACTATGTTTTTATTTCTCAATATTGCTTTGTCTATTTGAGGTCTTTTGCTGTTTCATGCAAATCTTAAGATTACGTGTTCTAGTTTTGTGAAAAATGGCTTTGGTAATTTGATAGGGATTGCACTGCATCTGTAGATTGCTTCGGGTAGTATGGACATTTTAAAGATACTGATTCTTCCAACCCATGAGCACGGTCTATTGCTCCCTTTCATCTGTCTTCAATTTCTTCCCTTAATGTCTTATAGTTTTCAGAGTACAGTTCTTTCACCTTCTTCATTAAATTTATTCCTAGGTATTTTATTATTTTTGATGAAATTGTAAATGAGGTCGTTTTTCTTCACTTTTCTTGATTATTCATTATTAGTGTATAAAATGCAACAGCTTTCTGTATATTAATTTTGTATTCTGCAACATTACTGAATTTATTTATTAGTCTAATAGTTTTTTGGAGTCTTTGGAGTTTTCTATGTATAATATAATATCCTCTGAAAAAAGTGAAAGTTTTACTTCTTCCCTTCTAATCTGAATGACTTTTATTTATTTTACTTGCCTAATTTGTATGGCTAGGACTTCCAATATTGTGTTGAGTAAAAGTACCAAGAGTGGGCATTCTAGTCTCATTCCTGATGATAAAGCTTCTGTAATGTCTACTTTTAAAAAAAAGATAAACAAATTGGAAGGGCATCACTTAGGATGGACAACCCTGGGTGTTTCTGAAAAAATAATTTAAATATCAGTGATTTTATAAGACCCTTGGTACATTCCACGGCCATAGCCACTTTTACATAGGATGGTGCAAATAAAGACAGGAAAAATAAATATCAGCCCTGTGAGACAGGTATAAAAGATCTTACTAACCTTATTTCATGCCCGAGGAAGTCACTGCTGTAGCTTTCAAATACATCTTGTTGTGTGTTGGATAGCTGCCAAAGTTAAGTAAGTATGACTACTTGTTACATGCAGTTCTCTTTAGTATACCCAACAGTTTTGACTCTTGCTGTTTCTGGAATAACTGGATATCATTTTCCTAATGCCAGCAAAATCTTACCCAATTTATTTATCCAAACTGAGTTACCTTTTGACACCCTAGAACAATACTCATTGGCCAAGACGAACTCTGCAGAGGATATTTCTTTCTCAACAACAAATTGATCCCTATCATCCTTAAAGTTATATCAGAAGTGGATTTTGCTTCTTCAGTGAATCTGTAACAGTGAGTAGTAAAAGGGTAGACTTAGAGCTCTTTCAAATCTCACCCCCTCTTTAGCATACAAATGAATTTACTTTTTCATCAGTTTTATATTTTTCCTTCTTTTTTATTTTGGCGGTACGCGGGCCTCTCACTGTTGTGGCCTCTCCCGTTGCGGAGCGCAGGCTCCGGACGCGCAGGCTCAGCGGCCATGGCTCACGGGCCCAGCCGCTCTGCGGCATGTGGGATCTTCCCGGACCGGGTCACGAACCCGTGTCCCCTGCATCGGCAGGCGGACTTCCAACCACTGTGCCACCAGGGAAGCCCTCCTTCTCTTTTTTTGAACTTCGGTGCAAGAATAAGAGAGATACAAAAGCTGTCCTTTACACAATCACTTCCTCCATATTAATCAAGGAGATGCAAACAATATATATTTTGCCAATACCCACATCCCACATGAATCTACCCCATAACCCACTCTTTTTCTCTTGTTTCTATGATACACCAATGCTTATAATTCTCTCTCTCCTGAAACTGTGCAAGACAGACTAGACATAATAAACAGCAAAAATAGAATGATGATCAGAGTGTTTGTGTGGGCCGGCTGACACTCTTTTCTGTTTTCTCAGCATCCGGATTTTCTGGAATTGGTTTTTCAAGTCTGTGTGTGTGTGTGTATGGTATTATGGGGTGTCAGGAGGGATGTGATAGTGACTCACATTTTCATCTTTGCTTTTCTCTTCGACTATACTTCCAACTTATGACTTTTACATTGTCCATGTTCTTCAGTATAAATCCTTCCTTACCACATCCCACAGACTAGTTTCTCCAAGGCTCTTCCTGGAAAATTTGTGTACTAGTGTCATAATCACTCTCTACCTACCTCTGTTGAAACGGCACTTGATGGCTTATCAGCCAGTCTGTTCTAACTCAGTTCTCATTAGTAGAAATTGCCTGGATTTCAGCTTGAGTGAGGAAACTCTGGCAGGTTAGTAGGGCTTAATTGGATCTTTTAACTGGGAGTCAAATAACATCCCACGAAGCCTTCTCTGGAGGTTGAGATAAAACATTCATGGAAACCAAGACAGTGCTTTATCACTTACTTTTTTGATTCTGAATTTTTAGTGTGAATGTTTGGATTGTTAAAATGCAGATTTTCGATCACAAAGGAATTTGCGAGTTTACTAGAACTGGCTTAAGAAAATAAACAAAGAGAGCCAATATAACAACAGATTATCAAAGTAATGTCAACCTTGTATGATAAAAGACAGATTCCATCAAAAACAGGGCAGTCGCCCAGAAACAGTTAGTTAGGGGGAGACAGATGAAGGAGAGAGGCTGAGGCAACCCACCGCATGGTCAGGCGGCCGTTGGGTGGGCGCCCTGGCCTCGACGCCTCCGCCCTGTGTGGCGGCGAGCAAGCTCCCCACCCACCCTTCTGGTTATGGTGCCCACTCCCACCAACGTGTCTGCTGGGATCCCCAGCAGCAAAGTGAAATACTCAAAGCTCTCCAGCACTGATGATGGACACATTAACTGTCAGAAGGAAACTTTACCTGCCGAAGCTAGTTCCATCGAAAAAATGCCCAGGTGTCCTGAGATATCAAAGTTCAAGAAAAGCCCTACTAACATTCCTTATAAGGCCACTGCCTGCGCCTCCTTACAGTTTTTGACTGGTGTTTTTCCCATTATTACGGGTTGCCTCCTGCTGGCAGGCTACATCAGCCAAGTTGGCGCCAACCGAGCCTTTCCAGTTCTGACTGTTGGCATCCTGGTGTTCCTCCCCAGATTTTACCACGCGATCATCGCACAGAGAGCATACCAAGGCTGCCAGGGCTACTCCTATGGTGCTTTTCCGGACTGTGATGACTAGGCCCTGCCGCAGCCAGAAGAGTCACAGATGGGGGTGAGCAGAGTTTAAGGCATTTGGAAGATGCTGTGGAAATTGATGCCTAAGGATTAAGGAATTCTGCTGTTTTGCAAATGCTTGGCAAAACTATGCATTTTTGCATGGATTTTATAAATCCATCCCCAAAATGTTAACTGAGTTTACAATTAGCCAAACAGGAAGCTAGGAGAGGACATGCTCTATTTTTATTTTTCTGGCCCTTGCACAAGCCCATGACAAATTTTTCCACTTGGATGTGTATGAGGAGGAATAGCAATGTTAATTGTATGAGGAAGTGAAAAGTTACTATGCAGAAGAAAATGTTGTTGCCACCACCTATTTAGAGCTGAACAATTCTTTTAAATAGTCCTCATCGATACTTTTATCGTGTGGCAAATGGAAAAATGCAGTACATTATGTTAAATTTCTTATTACCAAGTAATTTATTTGAAAAGTTTCTGAGTATCTTATCCCTCACACTTATCTCTAGCTTTGATTCTATGGATGATCTTGGTAAAATCAAATATCAATTTAGGAAAAATAAAAAGAACACTACAGTTGTGTTGTATGGAGGCCCCATGAGCTCTAGAGTCAGAAAGAACTCATTTAAAATCCCAGATGCAAACTTTCCAGCTGTATAACCTTGGACAAATTACTTTAATACTCTGAGATAGAGTTGGGGACTGTAATTCCTACAGTTTGGGGTTCCAGTAGGGGTCAAATAAAATATTCTATATCAACAACATAGCACATATGTGTT
Organism: Lipotes vexillifer; assembly: GCF_000442215.2. NCBI lineage: Eukaryota > Metazoa > Chordata > Mammalia > Artiodactyla > Lipotidae > Lipotes > Lipotes vexillifer. Next base: position 4,956,804 of record NW_006781997.1, on the reverse strand, counting down.
TTCAAAAGTGTTAATTTCTCACTGTAAAATAGGGTTCTATAGAAGACTGCACATAAAATTAACTAAGTCATAAATGAATTACATCCATTCACCTCAAGCTAACATAAGAGAGCTGGTCACCCAAGAGAACTAGACTGTTAATCTATAAAGTTATTAATTTAAATCAGGACACAGTGTTACTTTTTATTTGTATGAGCTTCCTCTTGATTCCTATACAGGAATAGGGCAGATCCAGGCTTTGTGGTGCCTAAAGCTTATATAATTTGGAGGGGGTCTCTTAAGAAAAAGAATGCAAATTTATGAATTCAAAATTAAGTAGAGGGCATGGCAAGGGGCCTATACAAGTGTGGGGTCTTGAAGCATGCTATCTACAAGAAACCCACTTTAAATATAAAGACACATATAGAATAAAGTAAATGGATGGGCAAAAATACACCATGCTAACACTCATTAAAAGAAACTAGGGGTGGCTATATTAATTTCAGACAAAGGCAACTTCAGAACAAGGAAAGTTACCGGAGATAATGAAGGTCATTACATAATGATAAGGGATCAGTTCTCCAAGAAGACATAACAATCATTAACGGCTACACACCTAAAAACAGAGGGTCAAAATACATGAGGCAAATACTGATAAAGCTGCAGGGATAAATAAATGAATCCACTATTGTAGTTGGAGATTTCAACACATTTCTATCAGAATGGACAGATCCAGCAAGGAGAAAATCAATAAGTACATAGTTGAACTCAACAATACCATCAATCAACTGGCTGTAATTGACATCTATAGACTACTTCAGCCAACAATAACAGAATATACTTTCTGCTCATATGGAACATTCACCAAGATAGACCACATTCTGGGCTATAAAAGCACTTCAACAAATTTAAAGGATAAAGAAAATAAACAGTAAAATCATACAATGCCTGCTCTCAGACCACAATGGAATTAAACTATAAATCAATAACAGAAAAATAGCTGAAAACATATCAAAATATTTTGAAATAAATGAAAATGAAATTGTAACTTAAAATTTGTGGGATACAGCAAAATCAATACTTAGAGGAAAATTTATAGAATTGAATTCATATATCAGAAAAGAAGAAAGATCTAAATCACCTAAGCTTCAATTGTCTAAGCTTCCACCTCAGCGCACTAGAGAAAAAAGAGCAAATTAAATCCAAAGTAAGCTAAAGAAGGAAATAATATAAATTAGAGCAGAAATTAATGAAATTGAAAACAGAAAATCACCAAAACCAAAAGCTGTTTCTATGAAAAAGTCAGTCAATTAATAAGCCTCTAGCCAGGCTAAGAAAAAGAATAAAAGGAGAGAAGATGCAATTACTAAATCGAAAATTAAAGATGTAACATCACTAGGGCTTCCCTGGTGGCGCAGTGGTTGAGAGTCCGTCTGCTGATGCAGGGGACACGGGTTCGTGCCCCTGTCTGGGAAGATCCCACATGCCACGGAGCGGCTGGGCCCGTGAGCCATGGACGCTGAGCCCGTGCGCCCGGAGCCTGTGCTCCGCAACGGGAGAGGCCACAACAGTGAGAGGCCTGCATACCGCAAAAAAAAAAAAAAGATGTAACATCACTAGAGATCCCATGGACATTAAAAGGATAATACAAGATATTATGAACAAGTCTATGCTCGTAAATTTGATAACCTAGATAAAATGGAACAATTCCTTGAAAAACAGTCTGCCAACACACACACACACACATATACAGGCATATATATGAGGAAATTGAATCAATAATTAATAATCTTTGAAAACAGGCCCAGATGGGTTCACAGGTGAATTTGATCAATTCTCTACAATCTCTTCCAGAAAATAGAAACAGGGGAAATACTTCCTACTTCATTCTATGAAGCCAGAATTGCTCTAATAACAAAACCAGACAAAGACATTGCAGAAAAGAAAACTACAAACTAAGCTCTCTCATGAACATAGATGCAAAAAACTGTTCCTTATCATGCCTTTCTTCTGGTCCTACCACCCTGCTCTGGCTTGTCAGTCCAAGAAAAAAGCCTCCATCATATCTTGTCAGCTTCAAGGGTGGAGAAAATAGAACTATGATGGGGAAAAAATGCTATCCCCCCTTCAACCCTTGTATTAATTACAAAAAATCTCCAATTTATAATTCCAGTTTAGCTTTCATTTTGTTTTTCCTAGTCTTATTCCAAGAGTTCTAATCTGGGACTCTGATTTCAAGGAGTCCCTGAACCAGAAGAAATTACATGCAACATTTGGTGTGTGCAAACCCATGTGTATTTTGGGAAGGGTAAATATCCACAGCTTTGAACAAATGATTGAAGAGTTCTGTGCTTCTCCCACCAACTTGGGGGTTGGAGGTAAGTATGGTGCTCTTTCATGAAATTAGAATTTATGACCAACATGTTGCTAATTGGAAGTTATATCAAGTATTAATTGGTTTATTTTAAAAGAGAGAGAGATACAGAACAAATTAACATTAAAGACTTTAATTAGGGAATTCCTTGGTGGTCCAGTGGTTAGAACTCTTCTGCTGTCACTGCCCATGGTCAGGGAGCTAAAAACCCCACAAGCCACGTGGCCAAAAAAAATGTTTTTAAATTATAATCTTAAAAAAAAAAGACTTTAATTTACAGTTTTTAGTCAAGGCCAGATATGGTTCCATCCTCTATACCTTCTTTATGTTGGAGATGGAATAATATGAATTAATAGTCATGATCTTAAATATTGCAAAATTATGAATTCACGTTCATATTATCAAATAAAGTTTACACTATACTAATATAGCTTTAAGGTTAATTTGAATTTCAATTATTAGGAAACAGGTAACCCATGAATTGTCTATTTATATAGGGTAAGCTTCTGCACTGCCTTCTCCTTGAAGGTAATTTTCTGCCTACTCATCCGGCAGATTCCACATGAGGGAGAAGACGAAAAATCAGGGCTTCCTTGTTTATTGTTCAAAAGTTGCCCAAGTTTGGTTGGCACAGATGAGACACCTTTGCCCTCTAAGTGAGTCTCGGACTCTGATGTTCTGCACACTAGAGTCTCATTGTCGCCTGCACCTCAACATTACCAAGGTCTCCCCCTCCCTCCTTCCCTCCATCCCTCCTTTCTCTCTCTCTCCCTCCCTCCCTCGTTCTCGTTCTCGTTCTCTCGCTCTCTCTCTCGCTCTCTCTCTCTCTCTCACACACACACACACACACACACACACACGTGCTCTGTAAATGTATTGTCCCTCCACTAATTCAGGACTCACTCCTCAACGTGCAACCTGAATCAAACTATCAGACCCTGAAAATCATCCCGCCGGGTCGCGGCTCCTCCTCTCTGCGTCGGACCAGTTCTCAGGCTTCCAACCGCGACTGATGGACTGCAGATTGGATTGGCTGAGCTAGGTAGAGGAGCAGAGGCTCCACCAAATCACAGATCTAAGATGTTCATCTTTCTTGGTCTCCTCCCTAGAATCCTGGCAACAGATGTGTGTTATTTCTCTTAGGGGAACCCTGCCCGGGGTTGCTATGGAGATAGGACGCTGCGACTTGCAGAGTAACTAGGACCCAGAAATCGCCTAGCAGACCTAAGCCAAGCCACTGCCTTGCGTTGCCTCCTTCCATATCTGAACGCCCCCTTCATCCAGAACTTTTTTTCTCTTGACTCCTTCCATGGAAGACTCGACCCCCCTGAAACAAAAAATAGAACACCAAGAACTTGGGGAAACAGGGAGGCCGTGGGAAGAAATGGTAACAGCCTCCCAAGATCCTGAACCTGGGTTATCCGAGGCCTCAGAGTCGGAGCAGGGGCTGGAAACTGGACCCCAGCCCAGGAGCAGCCCTCCTGGGATCCCCCAATCTGGAGCCAGCACGCCTGTGGATGACCTCGTAGGACCAGGTGTGTCATCTCCACCTTCCCCATCTCAAGAGCCCTCTTCCACTCCTCCCCTGGCTCTGGCCGTGCAGGACCTTATGGCACCATGGCAGTCAGACAAGACCACTAGTGTGATTTCTGAAGCTGGGACACCTCACTTTGACCATTTGGAACAATCATCTGTTAAAGGAGAATCAACTCCTCATCAAACATGCCAATCAGAGGGAAACACTTTTCATCAATCTCAGCAAACCAAATGTCACCTGTATGGACCGAGGGATGTGAGCTACAACAGCTCTAAACGGAAAGAGCTGAGATTTGACATTTTTCAAGAAGAAGACTCAAACAGTAACTATGATCTGGATCAGCCTGAGTCTGGGGCTTCTGAAGTGGCCCCCAGCATGCTTGAGATTGCCATTCAGAATGCTAAGGCTTACCTACTAAAGTCCAGTAGCAAGTCGGGCTTAAATCTGTAAGTCTTGGAGGAAGGGGGTTGGGGGGAGAAATTTGGCAAAGGAAAGTATCTCTGTGTGGGGATGTGTTTCTGAGGGTGAATGGAAATATATCTGAAAAGTCTGTATGACTGAGAGAGTGACTTAATAAGTCCTTGTATCATAGGACTCAAAGGAAATTCTTCTAGCTTCTTTAAAGACCCTAGGTGCACAGAAATAAAATCTAGGAATTGTGGAGTCTGGGGTTTGAAAGAAACCATAAAGACAGTGAAGTCCAAGCATCTCTCCAAGATGCTTGTAAAAAAGGACTGTCTACCAAAATCTAAGCATTCTAAGTGCTTATATGGCTTGGTTTTGAGTCCCCACCCAGGCCAGTGCTAGGGTGATAAATTACCTGCGTTAACCTGGAACTGTCCTGATTGAGCACTGAAAGTTCTGCATCCTGAGAAACCTCTCAGTCCTAGGCAAACCAGGAGAATTGGTCACTATACAGGCTACTCAAAAATACATGCCTTTTAATCCAGATCTCTTAAAATGTGGTGATCAATGGCCCAGGAATGTTCTGACCATCCCATTATAGCTAAAATTCAGATCTTATCGTTGAGTATAGATTTCTAGAGATTCTTGCTGCCAGGGTTACATAACAATAGAGTCAACAGAATTTTAGAGCTAGAAGGGACTTGAGAAAACATCTAATACAATCCACTTGTTTTTTAAGTGAGGGAACTGAGTCATGGAAAAATTAATTTGCTCAAGATTTCTCTGGCTTACAGCACTCACTGACTCTTACCTTTCCCTCACTATGCTTTAGCCACATGGCCTCTTCAGTTCCCACGCTGCTCCCTGTGCCTGAAAGGCTTCTGCCCTAAGTCTTTCTAAGTCTTTGCCTGGCTGGCTTCTCATCTTTTAGAAGTCAACTTCCACAGAACTCTATTATAACTGCCTGTTCTTTCCTTCATAGCACGTAAGGCCATTTATAATTGTACATAGACTTACAGACTTATATTTAATGTCTGACTCTCCCACTTAAGTGCAGGCCTTCAGAGTTCAGGGGCCATGTGAGTTTTGTACACCACTATATACTTAATGCCTAGCACAGTGCTATCAGCTATTTACTGAATAAAGAATGAATTAATGAATGGAAGTACAGGAAATACAGCCTGGACCTTTTGAATCTAGTTAATCCACCACGTAATTTGCTGAGATGCCTCCTGATTAATCAGCAAACATTAAATGAATGCCCATTCAATATACAGTATGTGGCAAATGTTTGTAGCTATTACTTGGCTTTTAAAAATATGAGGTATAATTTTAAAGTCTGAAGAATAAGAAACCAATGAATATTTGATGTGAGAAATCTTCACAAAACCCAAATTAAAATATTATTTATAAATTACTGTTTTTAACTACAATTTACTTATGTTTCAGGGATGTGATTTGCTGCTTAGCAGTGGATTCTATTTGAATTACTGATATAAACTTCTTGTCACAATTCCCTGGGTTAAATAACAAGCATGAATTTACGAACTTTGATAAAATGCCAAAAGAGCTCATTATAAACACTTGAAAGTTCACAATTTAAAACTGAATACAAAACAAAAAACGGGAAAATTTTGTTTGCTGAATGATTTTGTAACTGACATTACTTAAATAGCTAAATTTAATTTAATTTCCAAATATTAAGTCTCTGAGGTAACAAATGACTACCTTCCATAATATTCACTATTATTTTCTAAGTGCTTCAGAGCCTGTAGTTAAAAATGGCTTTTAGTAAAGGACAACTTTAACTCCATCTCCTATACGCAGACCTATGACAGCCATGAAAGCTGTTTTTTTGTTGTCGTTGCAATTAAAACAATATTTGCCTAAAATACAAAATTTCACATTGTTGAATAAAAAGCCTACAGAAAATAATTGCTTGCTTCTTTTTTGCCAGTCATAATATTTCTGTTCATTTATAAAAATAGCAATATTTTGAGAAAGAATATGATATTCTTCATATATAATATTTGTAAACTGGCCTTCACATTGGTTGCCCATATAATCTACATATTTTTCTTTGACATTCTTTTTTTTTTGCGGTACGCGGGCCTCTCACTGTTGCGGCCTCTCCCATTGCGGAGCACAGGCTCCGGACGCGCGGGCCCAGCGGCCACGGCTCACGGGCCCGGCCGCTGCGCGGCATGCGGGATCCTCCTGGACCGGGGCATGAACCCGCGTTCCCTGCATCGGCAAGCGGACGCTCAACCACTGCGCCACCAGGGAAGCCCTTCTTTGACATTCTTAAGATCTGTTAGATAGATACAGATATTAAAGAAAAAATAAAAAACTAACCTGGCGGTCCAATGGTTAAGACTTCGCCTTCCAATGCAGGGTGTGCGGGTTCAATCCCTGGTCAGGAAGTTAAGATCCCATAAGCCACGCAGCACTGCCAAAAAAAAAAAAAAAAAAAAAAAACCATAGAGAACTTGCTTTGATTTATTTTATTCTCAAAGCTTTTCTTGGCAGTGGTAGAAGTTACTGTGTTTTTCCACTAAAAATCTCTAAAGTCTTCGAGTTCTTGAAGTTTCCTAAAAACCCACTGAGAATGCATGAAATATTTTTCAAATGCTTTTGACAGGGTTATTATCTGGAATTTTCTCTTTTTGGGTAGATATGATCATCTTTCTGAAATGCTGACCAAGGTCTTAGATAAGCGTCCTGAAAATGCTGTGGACATCATTGAAAATGTTAGCCAAGATGTGAAGATGGAACACTTTAGTATAAAACTGGATACGCTCCAAAATGAGAATGAGATGCTTCCAGCCTATGAAACAGCAGAGAAGCAAAAAGCTCTTTTTCTCCAGGGAAATTCAGAAGGAGCTGACCAAGAAATGGAAGATGAAATAGTAAGTCACTCCTATAAATCTGAATAGATCAACCTTAGGGTTTTGAGGTTAGTGGGGTGTGGCTTTAAATTCATATCCACTGCCTTTTATAGCTTACTAAATAGTATTGCGGCCTCATTTCACACCACTCATTTCCTTGGTTAGAGTTTCTTATGTTTTCACACAGTGTTTTAGTATTTCAGAGGCTTAGCTGTTTTATATGTTTGTAGGGTTAAACTGCTTGATATCAGAAAAAATGTTTTCTTCCTCTTTTATATTCTCCAAAGTACCTGGTACAGATCTGAGTGTGTAGCTGTTTCTTATTAAATATTTGCTGAGTGAATGAATAAATGTCACATAATTTAAAATTAGGCTTTAAATCAAGTTGCATATTTTCCCCTTTAATTTACTGGGAAAATTAAAAGAACTTCTAATGTCATTTGCTTCTCTTCCAAGGCTACTTCTTCATATTGTGTCTTGACAGTATATATATTATGTCAATGAGACAGAAGAGGAGAGAAATAAAATATTTCTTTTAATCCCCATAGATAAATTGCTGAAAATATTTACAAAGTTGGTGACAGAGATAAAAAGGTATCATTCGAGAATAAAATCAGCCGTATTACTGAAATTTTACTTCCAAATCAGTATGCGCTACTGTTTCCTAAATGCCTGCATATTTGCAATTTATTCTACTGAGTAATTTATAATGTACATCTACTGAGCTTCTATGTTCTGTTACTACTAGACTATTCAAAACTGTCCTCATACTTGCAAATTTGATGTTTGGAGTAACATATGTTCAGAAAAGGACATAGAGTTCAGTCAAAGAAAGAGGAGGCGTAGGTTTACCCTCTAGAACTCCTTAGCTGTTATAGGGAGACACAAATTGACACAGTGAGATATAGAATACTCAGAAGGAACAAGTGATAGGTGTCAAGGATTTGATATTGGCTGACCTTTTCTGAAAATACCTTACTCCAAACACTTGATTATGTAGCCACATATATATAGTATTGACAAGTCTGGCGGCAAACAGCATGTGGGGATCAAACAGAGGCAGGCACTCTCATGCAGGAGTTTATCAAAGAAGGTTCGACTCCAGTATGAAAATAGGGCACTGCACTATCTATAGGCACAGTATTACAAGGCAGGGATCTGCGTTCTGAACTAGGTTTTGGGATGAGAATACAGATAAGCTGTTTTGATCCTGGAACCTGAGCCTCTTAACCAGATTCCATCAATTCCTCCTAATAAAGAGTAGGATTGGTTTTAGAGAAAGGATGAACCAAGTCATCAGATGAAGATAAAAAGTTCTACCTCAGAGGGCTTCCCTGGTGGCACAGTGGTTGAGAGTCCGCCTGCCTATGCAGGGGACACGGCTTCGTGCCCGGGTCCAGAAGATCCCACATGCCGCGGAGCGGCTGGGCCCGTGAGCCATGGCCGCTGAGCCTGCGCGTCCGGAGCCTGTTGCTCCGCAACGGGAGAGGCCACAACAGTGAGAGAGGCCCGCGTACGCAAAAGTTGTACCTCAGAGAGTAGAAAGATTCAGGAACAGGAAGACAGGTAGCTCTTGGAACTCTGTCCCAGAATGATATGTTTAGAGTATTAATATTTCTATTCATGTCTTTGACCACACCAGAATTCCTGTTCTTAGTCTTCAGCATTCATTTATTCCTGAATTCACCCATTGATTTGCAAACATACCTACTGCATGCTAGGTACTGAGATATACACATAAAAAAGACTTTTCTAACTTTATGTTGGTCACAGTCTAGTGAAAGAGGTAAAAAAAGATTAAAGTTATTTGACTACTGCAGTAATAGTGATATGGTGGAAAGAACAGGGGCTTTTGAATTAAATCTGAATTTGAATCCTAGTTCAATCACTTATTCCCTGTGTGACTCTAAATGACTAAACCTTTCCAAGCCTCAGGGATAATCACATGGCAACAACTTGAGGGGTAGAGGTCCTATATATAAAGGATCTGGCACATCCTAGAAACTTAATGAATAGTAGCAGTTACTACTGCATTGTTTCGACAAGCTATGAGCAACTAACTCTGCTATTAGGGTCTGGGCAGTGCTTTGTAATGGCAGTGATATTTCATTTGGATCATGAAGGATAAGTAGAAGTTCACCAGGTGAAGACTATAAGGCATAAAATTCTGGGCCAAAAGCACAATAAAATGTCAAGAGAGATTATTTAGCATTTGGGAAACTGACTTCAGATTTGAGGGATTTTGAGTGAAGGAAATGAAGCAAGCAAGGTGCTTTAAAGCTAGACTGCTCACCGTGTGTTGATAAGAAATTGATCTCTTGCGTACAGTGGGAAATTCATAGAGGCTTTTAGTAGAGAAAGCATGGTCTGACTTATGGTTTAGGAACATAACTTTGGTAGTAATGTGGAGCAGAATGAAAGAAGAAGGGTTTGAATGGGGACAAGGAAGACAGTATTAGAAGACTTCTGTGACAGGACGAGTAGTCCGGGTGGAGACTAGCATGTTAAAGAGGAGGGGATAATGCCAACAGCTTTTTAGGTGGTGGAATCAATAGGACTTTAACTAAACATGAGAGTCAAGGGAGTCAGAGGGAGCAAGGATGACTGAACTTTCTAGTTTGGGAAACTGAGTGATGGTGATATCTTTGGAAATTATTCAGATTGAAGGTTCTCGTAGCTGGCTAGGAATAAGGGTGTGAAATGTCAGAGGAGAGTCAGAGTGAGAGAAGTAGATTTTTAAAACCACATATCACTTGGGTTGGTGTGGGAGAAATCTTCTAAGCATAAACTGCTGAATGATGAGATGACTGAAATTTTGAGGACACCAATATTTAGGCCTCAATTAATTAAAAAGACTAAGAAGAAATAGTTATAGAAGACAGAGTAGGATCAGAGCACGTGGTGCAATAGATCCCAAAGAAACAGTCTTACAATCAGATGAGATTAGGATTGAAAAAAGTCATTATGCTTATTTTGACACTCTATTTTTCAACTCAAGTTATAATACAAATAAGAGCAGATCATTTGTAAGAATAGCAAAGTGCTCTTAATTTCTCAGGATCTAAAGGTTGTCTTGCCAAGTTATCCCTAGCTCAGTTAAGGTTATTTTCTACTTTCTCAAAAATGTTTTTCTAGAGTTCACTTGAGACTCTTTTTATTTTCCTGTATTTTTTTTGGAATTATTTCTGCTTTTCTCATTTTAAATTATTTATCAAATTATTTATCATAAGTAGAAGCAAGCATCTAACTAAATTATGTCTTCAAATGTAGTCATGCCTGAGCATTTATCTTATTATGCATTCCTTTTATTTATCCTGTATATTACACCCATATTGATTTTTATTTACCCTATATCTTACCATATCCATATTATAAATATTTAGTAAATGTATGATAATATATAAAAACATATATTTATAAAAATTATTTTCTAAATATCTGTAGGTAGGTTTTGCTATATTTATTTATTTATTTGGCAAATATGGCATTTAATTTTTTTATTTTTTAATGTTTTTTGAATTTTATTTTATTTTTTACTACAGCAGGTTCTTATTGGTTGTCTATTTTATACATATTACTGTATGCTATATTTTATTATTTCAAGATAGTAAAGGGGCCACTTAAATATTTCTTATAAGGAGAGGATGTTGGACTTTTTTTTTCCATGATAGGTTATTACAAGATATTGAATATAGTTCCCTGTGTTATACAATAAATCCTTGTTGCTTATCTATTTTATGTATAATAGTTTGTATCTGTTAATCCCATACTCTTAATTTATCCCTCCCCTCCCTTTCCCCTTTGGTAACCATAAATTTGTTTTCTGTGTCTGTGAGTCTGTTTCTGTTTTGTATATAGATTCATTTACATTAGTTTTTAGATTCTACATGTAAGTGATATATAATATTTGTCTTCCCCTGTCTTACTTCACTTAGTATGATATTCTCGAGGTCCATCCATGTTGCTGCAAATGGCAATAGTTCATTCTTATGGCTGGGTAGCATTCCATTGTATACACATACCACATCTTCTTAAACCAGTCGTCTGTTGATGGGAACTTGGGTTGTTTCCATATCTTGGCTATTGTAAATAGTGCTGCTATAAACATCAGGGTGCACGTATCTTTTGCAGTTAGTGTCTTTGTTTTCTTCAGATACATACCCAGGCATGGAACTGCTGGATCATATGGTGGTTCTATTTAAAATTTTTTAAGGAACCTCCATACTGTTTTCCTTAGTGGCTACACCAATTTACATTCCCACCAACAGCGTAGGAGAGTTCCTTTTCTCCTTGTAGATTTTTTGATGATAGCTATTCCGACCAGCGTGAGGTGATACCTATTGTGGTTTTGATTTGTAGTCTCTAATAATTAGTGATTTTGAGCATCTTTTCATGTGCCTGTTGGCCATCTGTATATCTTCTTTGGAGAAATGTCTATTTAGGTCTTCTGCCCATTTTCTGATTGGGTTGTTTGATTTTTGATATTGAGTTGTATAAATTGTTTGTATGTTTTGGATATTGACCCCTTGTCGGCAGCATCATTTGCAAATATTTTCTCCCATTCCCTAGGTTGTCTTTTTGTTTTGTTAATATTTTCTTTTGCTATGCGAAAGCTTGTAAGTTTGATTAGGTCCCATTTGTTTATTTTTGCTTTTATTTCTTTTGCCTTGGGAGACTGATCTAAGAAAATATTGCTATGATTTATGTCCAAGAATGATTTGCCTATGTTCTTTTCTAGGAGTTTTATGGTGTTGTGACTTATATTCAGCTCTTTAAGCCATTTTCAGTTTATTTTTGTATATGGTGTGAGGGAGTGTACTAATTTCATTGATTTATATGTAGCTGTCCAGCTTTCCCAATACCACTTGCTGAAGAGACTGTCTTTTCCCCATTGTATATTCTTATCTCCTTTGTCGTGGATTAATTGGCCATGGGTGTGTGGGTTTATTTCTGGGCTCTCTATTCTGTCCCATTGATCTATATGTCTGCTTTTGTGCCAAAACCATGCTGATTTGATTACTATAGCATTGTAATATTGTCTGAAGTCTGGGAGGGTTATACCTCCAGCTTTGTTTTTTCCTCAGATTGCTTTGGCAATTCTGGGTCTTCTGTAGTTCCATATAAATTTTGGAATTAATTGTTCTAGTTCTGTGAAAAATGTCATGGTTTTTAAAAAAATAGGGATCACATTAATGTAGACTGCAAACAGTTCTCTTATGGATAAAATATTAATCACAGCAATTGTATTCCCAGGCAGAACACTCTCTTCCAAATGTAATGGAGTCGGCTTTTTATTTTGAACAAGCTGGAGTCGGTTTGGGCACAGATGAGACTTATCGCATATTTCTTGCCCTCAAGCAGCTTACTGACACCCACCCAATCCAAAAATGTCGTTTCTGGGGTAAGATCTTAGGTCTGGAAATGAATTATATTGTAGCTGAAGTGGAATTCCGTGAGGGAGAAGATGAAGAGGAGGTGGAAGAGGAAGATGAAGCTGAAGAGAGGGACAATGGAGACAATGAAGCTGATGAAGGTGAATTACCGAGGTCCTTTTCCAAGGCCCCACAGGCTACTCCAAAGGAAGAAAGCAGAACAGGTGCCAACAAATATGTCTATTTTGTTTGCAATGAACCAGGAAGACCATGGGTGAAGTTACCAGCAGTTACACCTGCACAAATTGTTATTGCAAGAAAAATCAAGAAATTTCTCACTGGGCGATTGGATACCCCCATCATAAGCTACCCACCCTTCCCAGGAAATGAGAGCAATTACTTACGAGCACAAATTGCCAGAATTTCAGCAGGGACGCAGGTCTCCCCTCTAGGATTCTATCATTTTGGTGAAGAAGAAGGAAAAGAGGAGGAAGAAACAGAAGGCAGGCGAGATAGCTTTGAAGAAAACCCTGATTTTGAAGGCATCCAAGTGATTGATCTAGTGGAATCCCTATCCAATTGGGTTCATCATGTACAACATATACTCCCCCAGGTAGGGGCCTTGCAATTCTCAATCTATCATCCATTCAGCAAATATTTATTAAATTCTGTCTACAATGCATACAATATATACAAGACAAAGGCCTTCAGACTCCAGACAGAGACAATTAAAAAACCTAGCGAAAACACAGAGTACTGTATACTTGCCAAGTAGTATAAACATGTGATCCAAATGTAAATAAAATAAATATTTCTATGGAGTATTTGACAAGTTACATAAGGATTTAGATTTAGGTGTGTTGTGAAATTATTTTTTATATGTTAAATATAGATGGTACATTAATTTTGGTAGGAGTTCTTTTATTCTATTTTTATAATACAAGGAACTTTTTTTTGCCAAGAATGATAAAAGATTCTAACAAAAACAAGTAAACAGTGTTCCATAACAGTTATATAGAACCTATTCTGCCAGTTGTTCTTAATAGCACTTTATATGTATTATCTCATTTAAAACTCACAACTGTATGAAAGACTAATATCCTTATTTTACAGATGACGAAATTAAGGCAGAGGGTTTAGGAAATGTCACAAGGGGAATATAGCTAATAAACAACAGGGTCAGATATGAATGGGCAGAATGGATCCAGAGTCCATACTCTTAATCAATCTGTTAAATTGTCTCACCTGCAGGTAGAAAATCTTCATTACACTTTGATGTACATAAGAGATATTCTTAAATACCTCTAGATGAGTTAATTAAATGAGAAATTATAAGCCCCAAGCTCCATACCTAATCTTATTATCACATTTTTGGTATTAATAATAATAACAGTACGTTACCTTCACATAAATCAGTAAAATGATTACCTTTTTTCACTAAGGTTCTAATGATTTTAATATATAAATGTTCTGTAACTTCAAGAAGTGGGCAGATTCTTGAAATAAATAGTACAGTCTTTGCTTAAAATAACATTGATCAAAACAGCTTTTGGTAAATATATGCTGAATGAATGATCAATATGCCACATAATGGGATGTCATGCAGATAATTACTTCAATCCAAAAGAATATTTTGATATTTTAAGGTCCTTGTTAGACTACTAAATCTTCCAATATTTATACCCAGGGTCGCTGTAATTGGTTCAACCCCTTACAAAAAAGTGAGGAGGAAGAAGCAGCAGAAGCAGAAGCAGAAGCAGAAGAAGAAGAAAGAGAAGAGCCTGACTCCATAGAACAGGAAGTAGGACCTCCTCTCTTGACACCAATCTCTGAAGATTTAGGTAATTTTACACACTATATGTGTGTGTGTGTGTGTGCGCACGCACGTGTGTGCGTATAGGCATACATAAGTATGTACACATGTACATACAAGCAAACTTTGGAGGTATTGAGGGATAAATTCCAGACCACTGCAATAAAGTGAGTCAATAATTTTTTGGTTTCCCAGTGCATATGAAAGTTTTATTTACACTCTACTGTAGTCTATTAAGTGTGCAATAACATTATTTCCCAAAATATGTACATACCTTAATTAAAAAACACTGTATTGTGGGGGGATGAGAGAATTAGGTGAGGGAAATTAAGAGGTACAAACTTCCAGTTACAAAATAAATGAGTCAAGGGTATGAAATGTACAGTGTGGGGAATAGTCCAAATAAAAAGGTCTTTGTATGGTGACATACAAAGTGGCTAAACTTGTCGTGGTGATCATTTTGAAATGTATAGAAAAAAAATCACTATGTTGTGTAACAGGAACTAACACAGTGTTGTAGGTCAATTATAGTTCAAAAAACAAATATACATGCAAACTCAAAGAAAAAGAGATCAAACTGGAAGAAAAAATATTATATTGCTAAAAAATGCTAACCATCATCTGAGCCTTCAGCGACTCATAATCTTTTTACTGGTGGAGAGTCTTGCCTTGATGTTGATGGCTGTTGACTAATCAGGGTGGTGGTTGGTGAA
The DNA here is from genome assembly GCF_000442215.2 of Lipotes vexillifer. Lineage (NCBI taxonomy): Eukaryota > Metazoa > Chordata > Mammalia > Artiodactyla > Lipotidae > Lipotes > Lipotes vexillifer. The sequence continues at coordinate 4,941,723 of NW_006781997.1, read as the reverse complement.
GGTTGGGGTCTTAAAATAAGACGACAAGGAAGTTTACCACATTGACTCTTCCTTTCACAAACGATTTCTTAGTAGCATGCAAAGGTGTTTGATAGCATTTTACTCACAGTAGAAAATTGAAGTCAATCTTCTCAAACTCTGCCACTGCTTTATCAACTAAGTTTATGTCATATTGTAAATCCTTTGTATTCGTTTCAACAATCTTCACAGCATCTTCACCAGGAGTAGATTCCATGTCCATGTCAAGAAACCACTGTCTTTGTTCATCCATAAGAAGCAACTCCTTATCCATTCAAGTTTTATCATGAGATTGCAGCAATTCAGTCACATCTTCAGGCACCACTTCTAATTACAGTTCTCTTGCTATTTCCACCACATCTGCAATTACTTCCTCCAACTGAAGTCTTGATCCCCTCAAAGTCATCCATGAAGGTTGGAATCAATGTCTTCCAAACTCCTGTTAATGTTGACATTTTGACCACTTCCCATGAATCATATATGTTCTTAATGGCATCTAGAAAGGTGAATCCTTTCCAGGTTTTCTTTTTTAAATTTTATTTGTTAAATTCTCCCATTTATTTATTTTTTCCTTCCAGTTGTATTGATATAATTGACATACAGCACTGTATAAGTTTAAGGTGTAAGACATAATGATTTGACTAAAATACATCACAAAATGATAACCACAATAAGTTTAGTCACCAACCATTATCTCATATAGTTAAAAAAGAAAAAAGAAAAAAAATTTTCCTTGTGATGTGACGAGAACTCTCAGGATTTACTCTATTCACACCTTTCATATATAACACACATCAGTGTTAATTATATTAATCATGTTGTACATGACATCCCTAGTACCTACTTATTAGGATGTTTGTACCTTTTGACCCCCTTCCTTCAATTTCAATTCCACCTCCGACAACCCACCATCTCCAGTAATCACAAACCTGATCTCTTTTTTTATGAGCTTTTTTGTTTGTTTTTTAAGTATAATTGACCTACAGCACAATATTAGTTCCTGGTGCACGACATAATCCACCATTGTTGGAGCAGTCAGAACACACACAATATTTATAGAATTAAGTTCTCTGTTTTACATGGGCATGGTTTGTGGTACCCCAAAACAATTACAATAGTAACATTAAAGATCACAGATCACCATAACAAATACAATAATAATGAAAAAGTCTGAAATACTGAGAGAATTACCAAAATGTTACAGAGACACGAGGTGAGCAAATGCTGCTGGAAAAAATGGTGTCAACAGACTTGCTTGATGCAGGGTTGCCACAAAATTTCAATCTGTAAAAAACTCCATGCCTGTTAAGCACAATAAAACAAGGTATGCCGTACTATGTATGTATACAGTGTAATATATATTTTAATATATATACCAAATACTCTCTCTATATTGATACTATATATGTATATATACACAGGTATTTCCTGCTTTTCAAAAGATAGACTTACACCACTTTGCTTTTATGAGAGAACTACATTAGCACGTATTTTCACTGATAGAAATCCAGAGGATTTTCTCTTTTACGAAGAAAAAAAAAAAAGGCAAAAATAGCGTTCAGCTCTTGCTTTGCAGTGAGCAGTTATAGAAGTAGCACACACTTCAATCTGTCGGAGGGGCACCTCCAAGCTCCTTCTCCAGGAACTACACTCAGCATCTCAGCATCAAGTTGCCATAGCTTTGAACTGTGCTTGTGAGCTTCTATGCTTTCTCTCTTAACCTTGTCAATCCATTAGCAAGATGTGTCCTAAGGTAATTGCTTCTTTGCTCTTTGTCATTTCAGCTTAAAAAAGGTTTCATAGGAATGCTCTACTTTTGGATAGCGGGAGAAACCTGTGTACACACACACACACACACACACACACACACACACACACTACAGTACATGGTAGGAATAAAGAATGTAATGTAGCTGGCCCTACCAAGAACTGTCTAGGACAGAGGTTGCAGGAGTGCACGGCAGAGGAAGTATTAGGTGGCTCTACCTCTTAGTGGAAATGCTGATAGCTATCTTTTTTATCATTCTTGTTTTGCATTCTACAGATCATAAACACATGACATAGCTAAAATATGAGGTACTGTTTTTGGTTTTTTTCTAATCTACTATTGCTTTCATATTCTTTTTTTCTTCCTATTCAGTTTTGGGGCATTCATGCTTATAACCCTAGCTCTCTTTCGTAATAATGATTTGGTCATCACGTATTTTTCCCTCCGCCACATAGGCCTCCTCTTGTAAAACTTATTTTCTCTGCTTTACAAATGTACACACACATATAAACACACACAAATATATATATATATATACACACACATATGTGTGTGTGTATATATATCTATATAAATGTATACACACACTTTTTTTTTCAAATTTCATTTTTACACAACGTTCATATAATACCCTCCTGCTCTTATGTTAAGCTGCTAATGTTTTAACTTTATGTCAGGTGTGTATTTTAAGATTTATAAATACAGCTTTTCTGTTACACAGTATATCCTTGCCTATTTAGGAGTTAAGTCTATTTTGAATTTCTCTTTGGTTTACAGAGATCCAGAATATACCGCCTTGGACAACACGGTTATCCTCAAATCTCATTCCTCAATATGCTATTGCAGTCCTTAGATCCAACCTTTGGACTGGAGCATATGCCTTTTCCAATGGCAAGTAAGTATGTGACAACTTACAAGGCTATTATTTTGATTATTTAACTTCTGGAAATTATAAGTTATCACTGGAATGTCAAGTGTGTATGGCATAAGATTAATTCAAACAACATCCATCTTATACAACAAAGCATCAAATTTAGAACATTAGAGTAATTCAGACTTCTGCCTTTTCATCTGAATTATCCAATTGATGGGGCTAAAATATGTTTTTTATTCTATGATAATTTGAGTAATTGATATTCATTTCATGGAGGTAATTCTAAGCAGTATTTAATTTAAATCTCATCATTTTTGTTGGATATCTTGATAAAAGATAATTTAAAATATGTATGATTTAGGCTATCACTTTCAAAAGAGTTAGGATAAGAGGATAGTAAACGTCCTTTAATTCCTCACCCAGAGCATACTTTCATTTGTCTTATGCTTCCATTTCTTACTTAATAACCTAGTGTCAGAAGCTCGGCTGAGCTGGAGAGCTGAGCGGTCATATGTCAGAGTAGCCATTAAAGCAACAAGCCAGAAATGAAAATGTTAAGCCTTTAATCACTTACTGTGATGGTATAACCAAGTTGAAGGACTGATTCCCCCACCCCGTTCCATTTACCCCCATGGAATGGCACACTGGTGGAAGGTCAGATGGGTCAGCAGAGTTGTGGGGTCATCTCAATGACAAGCAAGTCCCCACATAGGGCTCCTGCAGTTTTAAGGACCTGTGACCAGAGAAAGGTGGGGAGGGCTAGGGAAAAGTACTGGGTACTGAGTCAAGAGTAGGGCAAGTGTCTATAAGGTCTTCCCTTCTCTCACCCAACCGTCATTAGGAAGCCTTGGCAAAGGGGCCTGAAGAAGACCTCTGCTGAAGGCCTCAGATGAAGAGGCCTGGGAATGAAGGCACCTGGGCCAGGAACACAATTGTGTTAAGAGCATGACAGGCCAGAGGGGCCAGAATCCTTGACCACAACACTCTCTTAGAGATTGCAGTGCACTGGCTATGCACCAAGTCTGGGGTGGAGAGGGCAGTTTTCCCCCCGTGAGGCCTAACTAGGTAAAGCTTTTGTAATTGCTCAAGGATGGACCTGAAAAATCACACATAGGTTGTTAACCACAAGTCCTACTTCTCACCCAGCCAAGAGTTTTCAAGGTTGGCAACTTCTTAATTCTTTCTAACTCTAAGGAAGGTATGTAATTTTGAATTTCGTTGCTTTGTTTTTCTGAAAATAATTAAAAGATGAAAGGCTGTGGTCCAGGTGTGGGGTACATTTTGACAGGGTCTGGCCCTATGTTTTCTTAACCAGCTTAAGCAGTTTGGATCATAGTAATTCCCTGTGGTAAAAGAATCATTTAAGGATATTTCATCTCTAATGCATTTAAAATATACTGTACTGTTTTAACATTATGGGACTATCATACTCTAAGTACCTTATCCTTACAGAAAAGAAGGATCAATTTTTCTTACTGAAAAATTATACAATGATCTACATTTTTTTTTAACTTACAGAAAGTTTGAAAATTTCTACATAGGCTGGGGTCATAAATATAGTCCAGACAGCTATACACCTCCAGTTCCACCACCAGTTTATCAAGAGTACCCCAGTGGACCAGAAATTACAGAAATGGATGACCCTAGTGTGGAAGAGGAGCAGGCTTTCAGGGCTGCACAAGAAGCAGCTGTAAATTCAACAGAGGAAAATGAAGAAACTGAGGAAGATGAAGATGACTATGACTAATAAAGATAAAATTAGCCCAGTCTTATACTGATACACACATACTCCTTATTTGGGACATATATATATATATATATATATATTTGCCTATATATATATAGGCAACTATTGATATGCAAAATACCATTCCTTGAAAATATAAAATTTGGAATTTTGTATGTAGAACTATTAATATGTACTTTTAGAAAGATACTCAACGGATTTTTCAAAGGCTAAATGACATTTTCTAACATTACTGTTTTGATGGCTGCAGCTAATGGAATATGTGCCTCTATATTTTTTTCTTTTTTTTTAAGTCTCAGGTTGAATTTCTAATATGGCAGACATGAAAATACATAACCCACAAAAGCTCTTTGGGAACTTAAATATTTTTTGAGCATCAAGGAATACTGAGACCAAAAATATTGAAAATAACTAAATTAGAGCGTGTGTTCTTAAGCAATCTGTTATATTGTATGCAAATACTGTGTGCATGTATATACATCTATATATATATTCCCCCCCTGTGGGGAGAGGGTATGTAACTCCACCACCTGCTCAAAGACTGTGGGAACATTCAAATTTCTTAACTCTTTTACTTGTTGCTTCTTAAAGAAATGTCTCAATGTAACTCTTCTTTCATCCTATAGAAACTAGTTTTATCTGATTTCAGGGAAAACAATTTGCACAGAGACGGCTAGCTGGGACATTCAAAGACTTCAAACTGATATTTTCTACCACTGCTTTTCTAAAGTTAGTTATTTCCATTCACCAAAATAGTATTTTTGGGCCTCCCTGGTGGCGCAGTGGTTGAGAGTCCGCCTGCCGATGCAGGGGATACAGGTTCGTGCCCCGGTCCGGGAGGATCCCACATGCCGCGGAGCGGCTGGGCCCGTGAGCCATGGGCGCTGAGCTTGCGCATCCGGCAACGGGAAAGGCCACGACAGTGAGAGGCCCACATATCGCAAAAAAAAAAAAAAAAAAAAATAGTATTCTTAAGTTCTATATGTGATGTGCCAGGCACTGTGGGGCTACTGTTAAAAACTAGACATTGCTCCTGAAATCTTAGCGCTTACATTCAAGGAGGGAAACATATAAAGGTAGATAATTAGAATAGCAGGTATTGTGATACAAATATTATACCATAGGACAGTGTCTTTCAAACTCTGTGGTGAAGAACCAATTAAAAAAACAAACAAACTGCTAATCCATGGCTATTATCTGTGTAAAATAGAATAAAAGTATGTCAGCAATTGTAACTTCTATAATTATCCTGTCACAGACTGGTGGTTTGCAGCTCATCAATCTATACTTTCAGAAACGTTGCTTATCAAACACTTAGAAGGTGCATTTAATCCAAACTTGAGCAGTCCAGGAAGCATTTCTAAGTGGAAGCCCTTCTAAGAGGAGAACTAAGGGGGTAAGGGCCCTAGGCAGCACCAGCTGTATTTCGGCAAAGGTCTTTAGGGTGAAAGGAGTGAAACTTTGAGAGTGGTGAGAGATGAAACTGGAGAGGTATGCAGGGCCCAGATTGTGTGGGATGTTTGGATTTTAACCATGAGCAATGAAGAGGACTCAACTGGAAGTCACAAAATCGCATTTGTACTTTAGAACGGTTTGGTTTCCGTGTGGAAGATGGACTGACAGAGGACCAAGACAGGGAGCCCATTTAGGAGGTTATTACATTGCCTAGGTAAGAGATAATGATGGCACAAAGGAGTGTAACTGCATGGGGATATAGAGTAGAAACCTATTCACCAGTCTGGATGACAGAATATTAGAAATGATGGCTTCCAGAATTTTCCAGCTGGCAATATTATTTTTTAAGAATATAAAGGTTATGGTTTTGTGAGTTCTTGCTGTTAATACACACTATTTTTTTTAACATCTTTATTGGAGTATAATTGCTTTACAATGGTGTGTTAGTTTCTGCTGTATAACAAAGTGAATCAGCTATACATATTATTCATTCTCGGAGAGCAACTTTCTGTATTTGATGCCATAAATAATATTTATAGAACTTCATTCAAATAAGTTCTTGTTCATTTTTTCACGGGGCAGTAGACACTTACTGCTTTTCTTTTTTGTTATTTAATATCCATTTCTTCATCTACCCAGATTTCCTTTTGAGAAATTGCCTCTGTCCCACGGCATACAGTCACATGCTAATCAGATGTGCCCTCTCTGGAATCTGAAATTTGAGCAAACATTCTACCTCTGCTCCTAACCTGATTGACCCTGCTGTAAATTATGCAATATTCTAGCCCCTACTGTTGCCTTTGTTCTAGCAGAGTTCCCTAGTTACCTATGGATTCTGTGAGCTTTCTGATAATTTGAATGAATTCTCTTCTGCTTAAATTGGCCAGAGTAGGATTCTAGCTTGCAACCTTACATGGCAAATCCAACAGAATATGAAAGTTTCTTTCCTACAGGACACATTAAACACAACACTCTACATCACCGTTGTATAAGTACGTGTAAATATTTAACAAAAGCAAATCCCTCTTTTTAGAGCTATGCCTATTAAATATTAAGGTTATTTCTAAGTAGTGAGGAGGGAATTTCATTACATATATAATAACAGAAGAAAGCAGAATGCTATAATGGTAAGAGCCTGGAGGTGAGCAGTCGGGTTCACACTCTGGATGATGACCACTTTCTTGGGCAAATTACTAATCTCTCAGAGTTTCAGCCTCCTCACAAACTAATAACAGTACTTGTCTCACAGAACTATTTTGGAGATTAATCAATACACGCAAAATACTGAGAATACCTAACACAAGTAAGAACCTAATAAATAGTCATATGACTATTATACAAAACCAGTTTCTGAAACATGGATAAGAAATATAAAACCCACAATGCAAACAAGATATTTTATTGGAATAACTACTAAACAATGGAGTACTAAAGGTATAATTTAGAATTTTAGAAATTAAATTATAAACGGAGTATTTAGAGAATTCATATGTTGTATTAAAAGTTTAATATCTGAATTTGGAAAATAAAGTAAAATTCCACAATCACTGAAATGTTTACTTCTTCAAGGGATCTTCTCGGCTGTAAAGACTTGAGAAGCTTGTCTCCTGGCCTTGAAAAGAAATTAAAAATAATATTAATAGTAAGGGAGAAGTCAATTAATTAAAATATGTATTAATTTTATAATACAAAAAATCTAGAATTTTTTTCAAGATAATGAAAATTCCTTAAGGAATATTACAACTTCAAATTTAGGAAATTAGGAAAAACATTTTTAAAGCCAAGCCATTAAAAAATTAAAGAAAATTCCAGATAAAGACAAAACCCAAAGGATTCAAAAGAAAATATCACCTTTTTTATGGAATAATGAATCAAAATAAAAAATCCTGGCTCAAAGTCAGAGAGAGGTAAAAACAGAGAGAAGGAGAGGGTAGAGATGGGGCTACAAGCAGAGAAACACCACCAAGGTCTCACTTTCCAAGACCAGAAAGCTAACAGCTAAATAAAATGTGCAGCTAGACTCCATGATATTGTGTCGGCCAAAAAGTTCACTTGGGCTTTTCCATAACATCTTAACCCCACCTATGATGTCAAAAGTTATCAGTATATTGGTGAACAAGCATCTTGGTATTTTATAACAGATAAAATTAACCTCTAACTTTATTCAGCCAAATTAATGATAGGGTGAAAAAAATGAATGCAATTTTGGTATTTAAGTCATTGCAAAGAAACCTCTAATGTATCGTAATTAAACTGAAGAACCTCTTACACAGTCCTTGCCTTTATATCCCAAGTTGTGATGCTGAAAAGATTACTCTAGCTCTATCTCTCATTTCAAACAATTTTAGTCCTTTCCCTCATGATCCTATTATTCTTCATAAACGCTCCTTTCTACTGCTCTATCTCCTCTCTCTTTAGAGGGAAACAAATGTGAAGTACTCTAATAGGGACATTTTTTTTTCTTTAAGATTCGAGAACTGTGTATTTTCTAGACTTGATATGCTACCACATAGCTTCAGTTTATACAAGTGGAGGGTTTCCAATTCCTAGGAATTCTTCTATAATGTACTACTCATCACTTAAATGCAAGGGATAAAGAGGTAACTGTACTGAAGTTAATTTCTGGAACTGTATATATCCAATAAGTAAGTGTATGTGCCCTATTAGAGTACTTCACTCTCTCAACAGTGTGATATATATAGCTCCAATAGTTCATCCAACATATCCAAGTGCCTAACACAGAGCCTCAGGAATCACTAGAATCACATTTAATAAACAGCAATTATGAGACCAGTATGAGTTAGAACTCCTTGGATTAAGTTAGCTTTTTCTTACCATATATGTTGCCATTTTTCATTACTCCCCTGACATTAAAAATTAAATTATGTATTATAAAATTAAATATTTTTGTGAAGCTCCAAGTAAAATATTTGACAAAATTAGGTACCATTTGAAATTTAAAGATGTCTATTCCAGAAATTAAATGACACACAAAATATCTTTGCCAACCTAATGTTACAGAATGAGGTGTTCGGAGTTAGCTAAAAATTTTATACTCTGAAGTTCAACCTGTCCAAGCTTCACATAATAAATATTTAGATACTTACAATTTTCTCCTCTGAAGAAAGAACACCCTCTACTGCCACTATCTGGTATTGCTTATGTTTTAAATTCCCCACAAATTTCCGAAGTTGCTTGACACTGCTAGCTTCCATGTCTTGTTTTAAGAGTTTCTGCATTTCTCGAGAAGGACATCCAGGATCAAATACTAGTAAACATAATGTTCGGTTTTTTCTCTCTTCAATTCCAACAACTGTTTGACTATGACCTATCAAAAAATCAAGTAAGAGCTATATATATATATCTGTGTGCGTGTGTGATATCTACCTATATGTACAGCTATATACAGATATGTTACTATATATACACATGCACATATATAGACACACTATATACACTTTCTATATATAGTGTGTGTGCACATGTACTTAGAATATAAATACAGTCAGTCCCTCTGACATATAGGTTATCTGAGTTCTTTCAGTTCTAAGACACTTTCAGTTTTCTTTGTTCAATTTTAGTTTTCTAAAGGCTTCGTGGCAAAAAATTCTACTTTCACTATGCCATATATTTTAGTCTTTCTTTCCTAATCCCATAGTCCTTCTTATTCAAATTATCTCAGATGAATGGATTTGAAATTTACCTACTGAAGAACAAAAACTCTCATGGTTCCAAAAGGTAAACAAAAGTCAATTTATATATACTAGAACTTCAATGGGAAGGGCTTAAACTTTCTAGCTTGTATCCTAAACAATGAAATTCCTAATATTTACTTCTCCTTCCTCCTGTCAATCCAAATCATCCATTCGACAAATTTTATGAAATATCCATATGCCAGGCACTATTCCATGCAGTTAGTGATACAAAAGCAAACAAAACAAACACTTCTGCCTTCATGGAGCTTATATTCTAATAGGAAGGAATTCTCCATAAACAAGGTAAATAGGTAAAGTTTATATATATCATGTTAGATAAAGAAAAATAAAGCAGGGAAGAGGGATAGGAAATGCCATCGTTGGAGGCGGGCAGAATAACAAGATGAATTTTTTAAAAATATGGTCAGGGAAGGCCTCACTGAAGGGAGGTAAAGCCTTGGAAAATGTAAAGGATGAGCAATAAAGGGAGAGTGAACCAGGTGGCCCTGAAGATACCAAGGATATCATCCATTACTGGAATGTATTATGATGACAATATACCTCTAAAAATCAGAGTAAAGTCACAATACTCCTCTCCTCCCATTATCAGAATCTTAACGTATCCTAAAGAAAAAGCCAATTGCCTGTCTTATAAGTTACACTTAGTATCTGTAAGTTATACTAACCTTGATGCTGAAGATAGATAGGAGGTTTAGATGTGCACAGTACTTTTGGACTCCCTTCTCTCTCTGAAGAATAGTAGCTCAATATCCATTCAAATAAGCGAGGGTGTGTACCCAAAGGGCCAGTTGACTTGTGAAAGTCAACAATATGACACCTATTAAAAAAATGGACAAAATGGATTATTTAGAAAATATTAAAAAAATTTTTTCATCAATGAAGTTATAAAATACAAAAAATTCTTAATTTAGAATTAATTTTATTTCATCATTTTCTTAAGAAGAAATAAAAATTTTATTATTTATCTGAAAACTGTTATTTTATGAGGAAATTATTTAAATAACTTTTAAGGTTGATGACAGATATAAAAGTTACAAAAATTTTCTGACATATAAAACTTCCATTAGTAGTAAATGAGGATCATACTTGACTTTTGAAAGTCTACATATAGCCTGAGACATAGGGACTTTTACTCCAAAGTCTCTAAAACCCGATGATCAATTAGAAGCCGACCTCTAATTATAATTCCTCAACAGCCATTTGAAGCTATCAAAAATATCCTAAATATTTTTCCTGTCAGTTCTCTCAAATTTCAATAATAGACAAGAAAAGAATACCTGTAAAGATCATAAAAAACCTGTATGTACTCCCATCTATACATCTCCTATTTGGCAACAGACCATGGTGGTATTGTTTCCTCAAGAGGAAGTCAACCATGAATAAACCAAACTATTTTAACTAGGAGCACTATTTACACTTCTCAACAACTATTTTAAAAAAGGTCGAATATAAGTAAAAGCAATTAAAAGCTTTATTTTCACTTTAAAATATAGCACAGATATCCTATCCTTGTCTCTCTTGGCCATAAAGTTTCCAAATACACCAAGTTTAATGTTGGTAACTCTCAACTGATTACTACTGAGCTTTACATGTTGAAATGAACTTCTGGAAAAACTATCAAAAAGAACAGTGCTTTTGAGTTAGCAGTTGATTGCAGGCTTAGATTTAGAATGTGAATAGCATCCTACAGATTATAATTCACAGAGAGCAAAAGGAAGACATTTAAATAACTAGTAAGGAAATTCAGGGTATAGTAATAAAAAGGCTTTACAAAAAACTAAACTTTTTCAGGTGCCAAGAAAACAGCTGGATACATCAGGTACTTAAAAAAAAAATTTCCCTTTCCTTAAAAATTACTTAAAAGCTCAAAACATGATATAGTATATATAATCTGAAGGTGTGAACAGACTGGCAAAAAGGAAAAGAAAAAAAGAAAAAAGAAATTTAGAGGGCATTAAAATAGTCCTTTCAATTTAATAATTTGAGAAAGTTATTATACACACATTCGTTTTTCTATTTAAAATTTAAGAAATATTTTTTCTTCTGAATCAATTAACATGATAGAAATGATGTAAAACACTGGCTAAATTACTTAGACACAAACATAAAAGGAAATATAGAGTCATGAAGCTTAAGGCAAACTTTCCATTAAAGATGATTAAAGATGATCATAAGCATCTATCTCCGATGCCTCTTGAAAGCCGAGGTCCGCCAGTTTTTTAGTGCCTCATTCTTCACTTTAGGAACAGACAGCTAAGGATTTTTAAAAGTTAGAAGAAAGCCTTCCAAATGGAAAAGACTAAAATAAATAGACAAGAAAACAAGTTAACATGGAGGATACAGAAAAATGAAAGGAATAGAAAAAAAGAAAATGTTGGAAAAAAATTTTACAACCATAAAAGAATATGATGCTATGAAATTACCCCTTAAAATTAAAAACATGATTGTTAAAACAAAAATTTCAATACAGTAGCTGGGAGATAATGTTAAGTAAATTTAGATAATAAAACAAAATCAAAGAAAGTCAAAGAAGTTCAGTGGCCAACTAACAGGAGTTCCAGAAAGAAAATGGAGGGATCATAATTATCAAACAAGTTAACCTCTAAGCTCTTACTACATGCCAGTCATAGTCCTAAGGACATTATTATCTCATTTAATTATCACTACAACTCTATGAAGCAGTAACTATTTACATGTTCTTTTATCAATGGTGGGACTAGGACAAGTTAAGTCATAGAGCTAGTAGGCAGAAAGCTAGAATCAATTGTAGGCAATCTTACTTCAAAAAGTCTAAGCTCTTAACCACTATACTGAGATCTTATAGCCTACAATTCCAGATTCAAAAGGAAAAACAAATGCCCAACACAATGAATCAAAGCCCCACATCCAATGGTGAAATTTCATAGTATCGGGGCTAAGAAAAGATGCCAAAAAACTTCCAGAGAAAATAAATAGGTTATACACAAAGGAACAAAAATCAGATGGCATCTCTTTAGTAATACTGATTGCTAGAAGTCAACAGAGTAACAACTTGATCTGATTTGCAAATGATTTTGGGTTAAGAATAATACAGCCACACAAACTATCACTTATGTAATAAGACTAGGTACCCTTTCTTAGAAGGCTAATAAAGGAAGTGTTCAAGCAAAAGAGAGTAATCCAAAAAAGAGAGAGAGATGGAATCCAGGAAAAATCCAGGACACAATTCAAGAAAACAGTGAAGAAATGCAACATGATTAGAGCTGTGGAAGGGATCTAGAAGGCAAATAATGCAGACTAGAGCAGAGGAAAGACAGCTTCAAGAAAAAGGTGTCCAGGAATAAGGAGCGCCTCAGATTTCATGATAAGTGGAGTTTTTGGAAAAATTTGACCATGATGCAGCCAAACTGTAAAACGGAAAAGGAAAGGCAATTCTTAACTCAAAGAAAATTTTAAAAAGCTTTTCAGGAAAGATATAAAATCAGCAATGAATAATATTTACACAGTCATGATGTAAACTCTGACTTTAACTTAATAAAAACTGAGATTTAACTATATTACAAAAATTGAGGGGAAACAGATGGGAGATATAAAGAGAATGCAATAGACAATGTCTAAAAGTGACAAACCAAGAAAAGGCCATGAAAGCATATTGTTTAAAAACAATGCAAGTGACAGCTGCCTCTGAGAGACAGGACTTGAGAATAGAGAAGAGCATGAAATGGGGAATGAGTTGCTGGTTTTCATTGTAAGTCTTTCATTTTAATGCTACTTAAATTTTATTTTTTAACTATCCCTTTGATAAAAAAAAAAAACCACAATAACAAAAATTTCCCGGATATGACAATAACATTAACTTGGTTTTTTAGGTACATACTTTATCCTTAGGGAGGTCAGAAGTGTATATACTTCACATGCTCCAATCCAGGCCTTTGTTCCCTGTAACCTATTATTAAGTTGAGAGGCACCCTGGGGATCAAAACCTTCCTTCCATGCATCTTCAATCATAGACTGAATTTTTGGAATGCAAGGAACTGACATACCTAAAATTATACAAAGCAAATATGTAATATGACAGTTAGTAAAGTACTGAATAATATCATTTAGCAGTACACCAAACATTCTACAGGAACCTACAGTTTTTAAGCCATTATTTCTGATATCTTCTACTGCATCATTTTCTCTTCCTTCAACCAGAATTCAGGTTTTTAATGTAAATATCCACTAAAATACATCTTTATTAAAACTATTAATTGTGCCTACTATATATTAATTCATTCCACATCAAATGTACTTTATCAGATGATAAGTTCAGGGTATCGTATCTCACATACCTTTCAAGCAATCATCATAAGCATCATTTTGCAATAATGATGAAAGCAGCATTTGGAAATTTCTGTAACCACAACCCCAACCTTTGTCACCAAAAGATGAATGAAAGTGATCCACTACTGTAGAAAGCCACACACGCCTCACATCTGTGGCAGCATTCTGATAATACCTATAAAGTGCTTCCATAATTCCTAAAGTGAAAAAGAGATTTAGAAAGTTTAGAGGGATATCATCTTTCTATGGCTGTCTCATATATTTCTAATATGAACCTCTTTCTCAAGGGCCACATCTAAATCCTGTCGATTCCATCTTCTTTATCTTTTTACTGATATAATCTTGGTTATTGTCCTGCTTGTTTACTACTATGCGAGTTTCCTAATACTAGCATATTACTTATTATGCTGAATTGAAACTGTTTGCTTCCTTCACTTCTGCATCTGCAGGGGCAGCACATAAAAGTACATTGCTGAATGAATGTTCTTGACCCCCCAACTTATTATACATTTTGCTGGACATCATTCTTTCTGAAGCTCAGTCCTAGTCAATTTGCTCTCAATTTAAAAACTTCAATAGCTTCCTATTACCCATGGAATAGTTTTAATCCATGGTAATATGAAGCCCACAGCAGGCCATCCTCTAACTTACCTTTATTTCAAACCACTCTTCTTGCCACAATTTTGGCTGTGGCCTAACTGAACACATTAAACATGATTTTGACCATGGAGTTTTCATTCAATTACAATATTTACTAAGCACTTTTAAAATACTTAGCACTATGCTAAGCATTGAGGATACAAAATATTATGACAATATTCCTTAAAATCTCCTGGACCCAGATTATAAGAAGTGCTATAGCATGAATAACAAGGTGTTAGGGCAGGGTACATCTGATTCTATCCCTTTCCTGCTTCTAGTAACTCTCCCTATATTTCAAAATCCTACTGATACCTTCAGAAGCAAATGCTACAGTCTTCGTAAACACTTTTCCTGATTCCATAACCCCAAACAAAAAGGTCCTCTTTATCTGAACAATCACTACATTTTACTTGTGCCTCCTAGGTACTGGTCATATTTCATGGCAGAATTCTACAGTTCTCTGTGTATACTTTACAGACTCTGGGAAGCTTATTGACAGGAAAATCTTATTTGGATAGCCCATACTTTCTCACAGAGAACATGGCACCAAAAAGGCAATCACTAAATGCTTTACTTGAATGAAGATTATCCTATAGGAAAATGAGTTTTTGTCTTTAAGTCAATAAATCAAAACAATTAAAGGAACCAAGAGTTGTAGCTGTGCCTACACTATGAAGGACAGAAATATAGACCATTATAACCATTTCCAGGGAACTTAAAAAGATTAGACTCACGGTCAAGAAAAAGAACAATTAAAATGCTATATAACTGAGTACTAAATGTTGTAGCATGGAATGGGTACTCTAGGAATTCAGAGAAATTAATGTGTGATTCAGTATCATAGACTTTGATAAAGAGATCAAGATTTGAGAGACATTTAAGAGTGAGGTGGAATAATAGAAAAATAGAAAAAAAAAGTAATGTACATTCTAATATACTTTGGCATAGTTATTACTAACTCAATGGTGCCTCATTGTGTAGGTAATACTGTCCTAGTAACCACATCATAGCACTTCCTTTTAAGGAAAATTTCCTCATTAAAGTTTTTTATTTCTTAGCACCTAAATGTCTTTAGATATTTTCCAAGATGAATGTACCTTCTGTTAAATTATATTCTATTCTATATAGAATATAGAATGTTAAAATAATGAGACTCTTCAAATGAGAGCAGCTTCAATTAACATCTGCATAACTAACAAAAAATAAAATTTTATTTGGAAGTCTGGATTTCCTGGATCTGGATTTCTTTTTCCTTCCCAAGGTTAGGGAAGTTTTCAGAGAGCCAGTGTCTCCTGGAGGGGAGCCTTACACACGGCTGGTGTCCTGGTTTTTACACCTGGTACCCCAGCTTTCACAGCTGCCACCCTGACGGCCTGATTCTGGTGGCCAGGAGGGCTTGCATTCCTGGGTCTCACAGGACTATGGCAATAGGGAAGACGATTCTTAGAAGGCCGCCACCTCCAGGGCACAGCACAGACAAAAAACTGAGGCATATCCCCAAGTCTTTCTCTGAAGGCAGCCTCTTTCTTTGTCTTAGAGCTTCAGCCTGGGGTGCAAGCTTCAGGACTGGCACATATCTAGTGGACTAAGGAGCTGCTCTCAAGGAATGAAGGCTGTGGATGCCACCTTGGCATTCTCCCTCTGCCTTACTCCAGCTTATCAGTAACTTCCAGAAAAGAGCCCATACACTTGTGTGCAACCCTGATTTTGCGATTGTCACCCAGGGGACACTGCCATATCACCTGGTCAGCAGGCCTTATACTAGCAGTCCAACAGGACTGTATATATTTGCATACTTTTGAAAGCTGTTACAGCCACTATTGAAAACAGTATGGAGGTTCCTCAAAAAAATAAAACTAGAACTACCATATGATCCAGCAATTTCACTACCATATGACACAGCAAGCCAATCTGTTATCAGAAGAAAACAGAAACACCAACTTGAAAAGATATATGCACCCCTATGTTCACTGCATAATGGTTTATAATAGGCAAGATATAGACCCTAAGTGTCCACTGAAGGATGAATGGATAAAGAAATTGTGGTACACATACATACACGCAAAGGAATGCTACTCAGTCATAAAAGAGAATGAAATTTCACCATCTGCAACAACATGGATGGACCTGAAGGGTATTAACACTTAGTAAAATAAGTCAGACAGAGAAAGACAAATAACTGCATGTTATCACTTATATGAGGGATCTAAAAAATAAAACAAATGACTATAACAAAACAGAAACAGACTCACATATATATAGAGAACAAATCAGTGGATAACCAGCGGGGAGAGAGAAGGAAAAAGGGGCAAGATAGGGGTAGGGGGTTAAGAAGTACAAACTCCTATGTATAAAATAAATAAGCTACAAGGATATATTATATAGCACAAGGAATACAGCCAATATTTTATAATAACTTTAAATAGAGTATAATCTAAAAAGTATTGAATCACTATGTTGTATACTTGAAACTAATATAATATTGTAAATCAACTATACCCCAATAAAAAACAGAATAAAAAAATTAATGTAACAACAACAACAAAAAAACAAAATAAGAAGAGATAACACACACACACACACACACATACATACAATGGAATATTATTTAGCCACAGAACAGAATGAAATCTTGCCATTTATAACAGTGGAGGGACCTTAAGGGCATTATGCTAAGTGAAGTAAGTCAGACAGGGAAAGACAGATACTGCATCATCTCTCTTACATGTGGAATCTAAAAACACAACAACAAAACAACAACCACAACAACAACAAAAACAAACTCATGGATACAGGGAACAGACTGGTCTTTGCCAGAGGCAGGATGTGGGGGGATGGGAGAAATGAGTGAAGGGAGTAAAAAAAAATCTTTAGCACCAAATCGATTACTTCTAAATTTCAAGGTAGTTTATAAAAAGGACACAGTATGTTACAGGGCAGTGTTCTTCAATCTTTTACAGATATATTTATTTTAAATTATACATACACTACTATATTCTCCAGTAACTCTAAAACATATGCATAAACAGAAATTAAAGGATACCATAAATTAAAGACAAGTAGAAGTTCTAATATTTTCTTCCTATATACCCTAATGCATCATATTACACATCTGCTGGGAAGTCCTATCCTGTACAGAAACTTTCTGCAGGGAAAAACAGACCTATGGATATATGAAAATATGACATATGTGTTACAAATACATGGAGACAGTACAGATTTGCTAAGTGGTACTGAGACAAACAAGCAATAACAACTTAGTATTGTAAGTATCACTATAAAT
This sequence comes from Lipotes vexillifer, assembly GCF_000442215.2. Classification (NCBI taxonomy): domain Eukaryota; kingdom Metazoa; phylum Chordata; class Mammalia; order Artiodactyla; family Lipotidae; genus Lipotes; species Lipotes vexillifer. The sequence goes on along the minus strand of NW_006781997.1, from coordinate 4,923,915 downwards.
AAGGGGAAAAATTAGATCCATGCCTTCTCTTTCTCTCACTCAACTTTTTCCCTCCTTCCCTCTCTCTCACACAGACATATGCACAAATAAATTCCAAGTTGATTAAAAGTCAAAATATGAAATGGTATATATAATTTTTTTTTTTTAGTAATGGCTACTTTATTTTATTTTATATTTTTGGCAGCGCCGCTTGCGGGATCTTAGTTCCCCAACCAGGGATCAAACTTGTGGCCCCTGCAGTGGAAGTGTGGAGTCCTAACCACTGGACCGCCAGGGAATTCCTGAATATGAAAAGCAGGCATAAATTTTTCTTTTGTTTTGTTCTATTTTTTTAAATTTTAGTTTATTTTATTGAAGTACAGTTGATTTACAATGTGTTAATTTCTACTGTACAGCAAAGTGACTCAGTTATACATATAATATTCTTTTCCATATTATGGTTTATCACAGTGAGTTGATTTTTATGTGCTACAGTCACTTCCAGTTGGCATAAAAAAATACCATGATCTATGTGAAGGAACTATCTTTTTTAAAAATATACTTTTTTTAAACTTTTTATTTTATATTGGAGTATAGCTGATTAACAATGTTGTGATAGTTTCAGGTGTACAGCAAAGTGATTCTGTTATACATATACATGTACCTATTCTTTTTCAAATTCTTTTCCCATTTAGGTTGTTACATAATATTGAGCGGAGTTCCCTGTGCTATACAGTAGGTCCTTGTTGGTTATCCATTTTAAGGGTATAAATATTTAAAGACAATATAAAGGGATATGTTTATGATCTCAAAGATGGGGGAGTTTCTTAAACAAGACACTTAGAAAACAAATAAAGGGAAAGATTGAGAAATTCGATTTTCAAATTTAAAATTCTGTCTAATTGAAGACACCAGGTACAAAATTTAAAGGCAAATTATAGATTTGAAGAAGATATTTGCTCCTCATATAATCAATGAAGAATTAGTATCCTGAATACTTAATGGACTTCCAAAAATCAATAAGAAAAGGACAAACAACCCAACAGAGAAGGGAAAAAGGAAGGGACCTAGGTTATTTACAGAAGAAACTAACTCAGGAGTAATCTGAGAAATACAATTAAGAGATGTATCCTCCTCTCATGCCCTATTAAATGGCAAAAATTAAAAAGTGTCACGATACAAAGTATAAGTCAGAACACACTGATGCTAACGTAGATTACAACCATTTTAGAAAACAACTCCATAATGCCCTTAACAAAGTTAATTATGCAAATACCCTTTAATCTAGTATTTCCAGTCTGGATGTTAGAGAAACTCTTGAGGGGGAAACCTGTTCACAATTTGTAAGAATAAAACACTGGAAACAACCTAAGTAATACAAGGAAATTCTATACAGCAAAAATCAAAATGAATGAAGTACAGTTATAAGAATCAATATATTTAGGCAAATCCAATTAAAGCATACATATTGTATACCAATTTACATGTAGTTTAAAATATACAAGATTATGTATTATTATGGAAACCTACATATAAGATAAAATTACTAAAACATATGAGACTGATAAATACCAAATTCAGGATAATGATTCCCTTGTGGAGGACAGAAATCAGAATGAATGAGGGGTACGCAAGGGGTTTAAAATACATATGAAAGGGTTTACAGCTTTAAAACATTAAATTTCATAAAAACTGGGTGGTGGGAACAGAGCTGTTTCCATATAATTTGTTTTTTTTTTAAACTATACTAACAGATATGTTAAAAAGAATATTAAAAACATCAGGAAAAATGGCATTCTTTGGAACAAGGCAGATCTGACTGAATACCAGCTGGGCCAATAACTAGCTATGTAACCTTTACCTTGGGAAAGTAATTTAACCTAAGTCACAATGACCTCATCCAGAAAAATCCAACAGTACACAAGATTTTTCTTTAGAGAGTTACATGATACAATATATATAAAGGTCTTAGTATCTAAAACTGTACTAAACAATACGGTAGAAACTATTTACAGGTGGCTATTTGAACACCTGAAGTGTGGCTTGTCCAAACTGGGATGCCCTGCAAAGTAAAATACACATTGGATTTTGAAGAACTGCAAAATATCCCATTAACAGTTTTTAATACCTATTACATGTTGACATATTATGCACACGCTGGAAAAATATTAAAATTAATTGCACCTAGTCCTTTTTACTTTTTCTAATGTGACTACCGGAAATTTAAAATTATTTATGTGGCTCACATTCTACTAGACAGCAATTGTCTAGAACATAGTAAGCACTTAAAAACTTCTCTAAAAGGTTTGTTTCCAAATGTCAAATAAATTGACACAATATAAAAGTGAATTATTTTTAAGTGAATTATTTACTATAAAAATAAAAGTTCAGGAGTTTTAAAACAACAAACAAAAAATTACTTGAACACACAGTCTCACCTAAAACTATATAAACTATGGGTTATGAAAATTAAGCAAAATTCAAATAATTCTGATTATTACTTCAGTGATGTATGGGATATTAAAACCATGATTTGGATGTTTAAATACTCACCAGAAGTTTTTGTTTTTCCATCATCAATACCAATAGCTAGTGATTCCATCATATCAGCTTTTCTTCTATGAAATTCAGATGGATGCATTCTTCCCCTATTTACTTCTATCTCCATATTTCGTAGCTGCTGTTGCTTGTACCCTCCAGAATTACTTAAACCATATTGTCTCTATTGAACATAAAAACAAATGACTTAATTTTTATGTCCCTTTACATTAATGAGAATGGAAACTTCCCACTATTTTTTATATCTGGAAATATATTTTGAAACATTTTGGTTTATAGACATTTATACAAGTCAACTTAAAGATTTTTATGAAAAATAAATCACACACCAAAAAATCCCTAAGTTAATAATAGCCTTTCTTTACAAACAACCATCATGGCAAGAGACTTGTTTTCCTTGTAGTAGGGAAAATAGAGAATCCTGTCTTCCTACTAATGGTACTGTAAAAGGCAGATGAGTTCTGACCATACTGCTGATTTTTTCAAGACAACCTGTCAGTACTTGTTATTTGGTTCCTAGGCTAGCTTACAAAGGCCTACTTAATCCATAATTCATTCAGGTATTCATTCTATGTAGTGAATGAACTATGTTTTTGCACACTGACAATAATATGTTAAAACAGCCCCTATGGAAAACATTTCTGAGATCTGAACAAGTAACCTGCAAACTTACATAATAAACTCCCTTAAACACTGAAAAGTTTTTGTATTGATAAATGTTTCAAAATTATATAAGGCAAAGAAGACTTAGGAAAAGCCAACTTTCTTTTCTCCTCTGAATCCTGGTGGGAAAATAATTTTGCAAATAAATGAATCATGAATGAGAAAAATAGCCTAAATTAGATATTCCAAAGGAAGAACAGCCATGTCTAAGATACTGGAGAAAAAAGAAGTCAAAGGTCAAATTAAGATCAGGAAGATTATGATATGTACAATGCATATTAGTATATTAAAGGCTTTGAGAAGACCCCAAGTACACAAACCTGTTTAACTGGACACTTTCAAACCTATTCAATCATAAACCCTTTTTACTCATACATTACCCTATTAGCACATAGAAAAAGAACACTTAAAAACTATATGAGCATTATTAGCACAGATGACATCATAGTCTACAGCAAATTAGGTCTGAAAAAAGTAGAAAAAGCTGTTAAAATTTTTAATGCATTAAAAATATAATAGATGCTACCAGTTTAGTTCAACAGATACCACCACTCACCTAAAAAAAATGAAGTCTCAAACATCATCAAAAAGCATTTTCCATTAAAAATGGTTCTTTCTAAATGCCTGAATTGCAGTCACTAAAAGAATTTAAGACTCAGGAGACATTAATTCTAAGTTTCTGTTTTAAGTACCTATACAAACACTTAAAATTCTGAGTCTCAATTTCCTAATTTTCCCCATCGACATAGGTTTATATCCAGGCTTTACCATTTAATACTGCCAAACCCTGAGCAAGTTAAGCTACTTAAGTACTTTATGTCTCCATTTCTTCATCTGCTGTTAAAAAAAAAAGTCTAAAATAACTTCATGGAGCAGTGAAGATTTTAAGATACTTTATACGAAGTGTTCACCCTAGTACATGACCAGAATGAGTACTTATAAATGGTGGCTGTTATGAACTATAAAAAATATATGTAAAAAAATATTTTGTATAATAAAGACAAAAATAATAGGCTGAAGACTTGATAGCATGTTTGAAAAATAAGAACTCTAACCAAACCAAAATAATATAATTGCTATTAATCTTTGTACCTGCAGGTTCTGAAATTCTTCCATTTCTTGTCTTGATTCTTCAGATCTCCTCTTTCTGTCTTCTTCTTGTTGAAGCTGTTGAGCCAATTCCAGATCTCTAGAACACTGGACTCTATCCATACCTATTATATATTTTTAATGTTTAGAATAAAATAACTACTGAAATAAAGGCTCACTTATATGTTAATACGTATTTTTTAAAAGGAGTAAATGCTATTATTTTCCCATTTATTCATGACTATGATGTCACAGAAACACTGAGAACAAATCTAGCAGAACTTGAATTGCTTCTGTAAGGGTATAGCCTCCACTTAAATCGCTAATACTCACTGAGTGTTTAGGCTGTGACAGGCACTTCTTATTAATTATCTCATTTGGATCCTCATAACAACCTTAGGAAGTTAGGTATTATTATCTACTAAGGAAACCAGAACTTAGAGAAATTAAGTCGCACCCTTGAGTAGTGCCCCTCATTAACAAAAATAAGGCATATTGGTTTTTAAAAGAAATACTGTGGGGGGTAAAGGAAATAATAAAGAAGGTAAAAATATAAGTTTGCAAAGTACAGATATTAGATTGTAACTTAATTACAGTCTGACCCCTAAGCAAATATTACAACTATGGAACATCTTGCCCTTTTTCCTCTCTACCCAGTGTCCCACAGATCCATTAGTGAGTGGCTTCTGGCCAGCATCTCCTTGACCTCCCAATTTGATGGTTTAATTATGTATCTGAATATTCTTTCTTTCCTTTCAAATCTCTCAGCCTCTGCTACATCTTCCTAATTTGTCCCTACTTCCACTGGTAGAAACATGCAATTCAAAACTGATTCTTAGCATACTTCTGAAGCTATCAACAGTGATTCACTCAGACCATATCTTTCTCTCATTACCCACTACAGGCTTACAGAATAATTTATGTACCCATACAAAGCTTATCATAAACAAAGTAAGAACTATTAGACTCTCAACTTCAGAGATTTATTCTTCCACAGTAATTAGTAAAGAACCACCACAGTAGAGAACTGTTCCATCTTTACTCCAGTAATTCTCATCTTCGTATTAGGCTGAGTGAGCAGGTAATGCTGTCCCTGGACATCACTAAGTGGTACTAGGATCATTGATAATGAACACTAAAAACCCCTGCATTAACAGGAGATATCTATGTACCTTAAGAAACTGAAATCCAGTAGAACACAATTGGTTTCTCTTTAGGTCTACATTACATTTTGTTTCAATGGAATTGTGAAAACCATATAGGATCTTTCCACTTCTAAGGCACCCTCATGATTACTTAATCAATACCACTATTAAAAAAAATAGGGGACAGAGGAAAACTTTAGAATCTCTTATAAAACTAGTAGGTGGTAATAAAGAAACTAGAAGAGTATCTGAAAATGCACTTGAAAAACTTTTAAGTCTCATAGTTCATATTCTTTTTAAAATTATATGTGCCATATGGCAGCTTCCTAGTTCATAAACAATTTTTACTGACAAGATGCTAAATTCAACTACTTCCAGCGGCTGAAAGAATGGCCTCAACTTATACATCAAAAAGATTTTGTAAATTGTACAATATTTCACTATCTTCTAAATACTGATGTTCTAGGTCAAAACCCTGGATTCACACCCCTAGTTCAGTTGTTGGTCACAATAGTTCATTCTTTATAACTTTTCTGTGAAAAAACTTCTTAAAATAGTTGAAGCGGTATTAGAATTTTTTAAGGGACAGATTTATTTTTAACCAGTGTGGGTTTTTTTTTTTCCCTCTATAACACTAATCTAAAAAGTAGATAGTATCCTAGGAAGTAGAAATTAAATCATGACATTCTTATCTTTAAACATATAGACATACCTTGTCCAAAGCTGCTTTCTTCCAAATGCAAGTCAACATGTTCTTGGAGAATATGGTAATTTGTACAGATGAGCCCACACATAGGGCAGTCATAGAGTGGCTGATTACAATCTGTATTAGAGATATAATTTAGTTGGTTTGATTTTTAAAACCTTAAAATTTTTCACCCCAAGTCAAAGACTCTACTACCCACTAACTTTATTAAATAAGTAAAAGCTCTTTGTAGTTGGATTTAAAGAAATTTTTCTACTTCTAGGGTCAAGATGAAAGCCTGAGCATAAGCACAAACCTCTTACAATAAAGGAAAATACTAATAATAAACATTTAGCTCCGTAGTCAAAACAAGAAAAGAAAAGGAAAGTCAAATGGTAAGTAGAGGCCAGTTCAGATATGGACTTTGGGGGTTGGATTCTCAGTACCCTCCAAACTGCGTGGTGACATGCAGAATTCAAGCATTCAGCAAAAAAGCAGGACACTGGGATCAAACGCCCTAGTTGGGAGCATGCCCAAGACAGAAGAAATGGTACCTCTACAAGACCAAGACCTGGCTGATACTGGGCACTGAAAATGTTATTATGTTATTAGGGAACTGCAAATTAAAACAAGGTAACACTACACATATATTAGAATGACCAAAATCTGGACCACTGACAACACAAAATGCTGGCAAGGATGTGAGCAAGAGGAACTCTCATTCACTGCTGGTGGGAATGCAAAATGGTACAACCACTTTGGAAGGGTTTGGCAGTTTCTTATAAAACTAAACACATTGTCACTATATGATCCAGAATCATGAATTCCCTTGTATTTACCCAAATGAATTGAAAATTTCTGTCCACACAAAAACCGGTACATGGACATTTATAGCAGCTTTATTCATAATTGCCAAAACCTGGAAGCAACCAAGATGTCCTTCAGTAGGTGAACAGATAAATAAACTGTGGCACATCCAAAGGAATATTATTCAACGCTTAAAAAAAAAAAGAATGGGCTATCAAGCCATAAAAAGACATGGAGGAATCTTAAATGTACATTACTTAGTGAAATAAACCAATCTGAAAAAGCGACATACTGTATGATTCCAATTATATGACATTCTGGAAAAGGCAAAAATATGGATAGTAAAAAGATCAGTGGTTGCCAGTGGCCAGGGGGAGGGAAGGATGAATAGGTGGAGCACAGAGGATTTTTAGGGCAGTGTGACTATTCTGTATGATACTAAATACTAAATGGTGGGTTCATGTAATTATACATTCGTCAAAACCTGTAGAATAGGGCTTCCCTGGTGGTGCAGTGGTTGGGAGTCCGCCTGCCAATGTGGGGGATGTGGGTTTGGGCCCCGGTCCGGGAGGATCCCACATGCCGCGGAGCAGCTGGGCCCGTGAGCCATGGCCGCTGGGCCTGCGCGTCCAAAGCCTGTGCTCCACGACGGGAGAGGCTGCAGCGGTGGGAGGCCCGCGTACCGCAAAACAAACAAACAAAAAAAACCCCAAAAAACCTGTAGAATATACAAGACCAAGAGTGAACCCTAATGTAAACTATGGACTTTGAGTGATATTGATATGTCAATGTAGATTCACTGATTTTAACAAACGTATCACTTGGTATGGGTTGTTGAATAATGGAGAAGGTTCAGAGGATAAGGGGACAGGGGGTATACAGGTAATCTCTGTACTTTCTACTCAATTTTGCTGTGAACCTGAAACTTCCCTAAAAAATAGCATTTATTAAATTTCAAAAAATGAATTTATGCACTCTCCTTAACCTTTTATAGAAATTAACTCAAATGAATCAGACTTAAATGTAAAATTCAAAACTCTAAAACTTCTAGAAGATAATGTGGGAAAGGTGACCTTGGGTCTGTCAGACAGTTTTGATACAACTCCAAAAGCACAACCCATGAAAGAAGAAATCAAGTAAGTTGAACTTCATTAAAAGTAAAATCTTCTGTGCTGTGAAAGACATTGTTAAGAGAATGAAAAGACAAGCCTCAGACCAGGAAAAAATATTTGCATAACACATTATCTGATAAAGGACTTGCATCCAAAATATATAAATTACTCTTAAAAACTCAATGGTATCAAAAAATACATGATTCTAATGTGTATGCACCAATAAAAGAGCCTCAAAATACATGAAACAAATCCTAATAGAGCTGAAAGGAAAAACAGACAAATACACAATTATAATTAGGGACTTCAACTCCCTTCCAAAAACTGGTAGAACTGCTAGACAGGAAATCAGCAAGGACATGGAAGATCTGAACACGATCAAACAACATACCCTAATTGACAAATATAGAACACTCGACCCAACAACTGCAGAACACACATTTTTTTCCCCAAGTGTCTATGGAACATGTGCTGAGATAGACCATATACCATACCTTAGGCCATAAAACAAGTTTCAAGAAATTCAAAAGAACTTAAACCATAAAGTTTGTTTTCTGATCATAACAGAATCAAACTAGAACTTGGTAACAAAATCTGAGTCCCAGACAGTTCAGATGCCACTGGGCTGGTGGTAAATAAAAGAATGGCCTCTGAAGGGCTTCCCTGGTGGCACAGTGGTTGAGAGTCTGCCTGCCGATGCAGGGGACCCAGGTTCGTGCCCCGGTCTGGGAAGATCCCAAATGCCACGGAGTGGCTAGGCTCGTGAGCCATGGCCACTGAGCCTGTGCATCCGGAGCCTGTGCTACGCAATGGGAGAGACCACAACAGTGAGAGGCCCGTGTACCGCAAAATAAAAAAAAAAGAATGGCCTCTGCAAACTGGACTCTGAGTGTATTTCTCCTCAGAAAGTTTCTAAAACTATTTTCAATGTAGCTGAAACATTTATTATTTGCATCAAAACTCTTTTCCATTATTGTATTTTCATATTGCAATAATGGCAAATGAACAATGTTATAAACAAATTGAAAACACATTTGTAGTGATCTCATTTACAAATCAACTTTTGGGACACCACATATTAAACTGAGACTACTGCTACTTATTATATAAAACGAATACTTTACCTTCTAATGGAGTGTCTAAAACATCGGCATGCTCTATTTTCACATGAGTTTCCATATCTTGACTACAACCTTCTATTTTTCCACAGAATGGACATTCAGGAGGACTATACGTTGCTTCATAAATTGATCCTTTAATTTTGGTTCGGTCAGACTGTTTTTCCTTACTTTTCAGGAATTTTCTAGATTCAGTTAAGTTCTCTGAATAAAAGCCTTTATGTTTTAAAATACCATTGTTAGGCGGGCCTTGAGCTGAAATTTTCGGATGATTAGATGCACAAGCTGAATGAATACTTGAATTAACTTCCATTCTACACTGTAGGGTGCTGTCCTTCCTGCTATTGGAAGTTCCATACTGTACTGTATTAATCCTCTCAAAGTTTTTTTCTAGTTCATTTTGCTCAAAATGAGCAGTTTCAATATGAAAACACATTTCATCATAATTCACACCTGACAACTTGCAAAATGGACATGTAACTTCATTTTCCATGTGAACAATTAGGAGGTGAGCCTTCATGTCTGGTTCTGAGGTTACTGTTTCACCACATATATTGCAAGATAGCATGGTACAGCAGGTAACTAGAAAAGAATACAATATTATTTTAAGTTAGAAAGTAGGAGTTGAAGAAAATACATTTTATAAAATGATTTCGAGCAATTATATTTGTTATTTATAACTGAATTATTTAGATGAAGAAAGTTTCAATGTACTTACTGTTCCTCAAATACACAAACTTATTTATAAATCTCAACCAAAATTTCACTACTGTATTTCAAGTTTATGGTTTCGATAAAACAAAGGCAATAATGCAAATTAAAGTAAATAATTTTTCAAAAATTTCAAAAAGTGTGTATCTAGACTGAGGTAGAGAAAAAATAACGTTTATAAACTTGCCCAGGTAAAATAAGTCAAGTAAGAGAAAACAAAGAGAAGAAACCTTACCAACTGATATATCTAAATAAAAAACTTTGAAGTTATTAACAATGAATTGGGTAAATAAATCTTTATAATAGCAGTTAACAGTTAAAGAGCTTTACATGTATCAAACCAATTCAGGCATCATTATTATCATTCTATATGGAGGAAACCCTGGCTCAGATATGTCACCAGCGCCAGAAAATGGTTAGCCAAAATGCTAACCCAGTCACGCTCCAGAGGCTGTACTCTCCACCCAAAGAAATAAAAGCAGAGTGAGCATAACAGAAAACAGCACTGATTCCAGAGTCAAAGAGAACTGGATTATAATCTCAGGTTTCATAATTTTAGGTGAGACATCTCACCTCTTTGAGGTTCGTTCTACAAAACGAGTTGTACTAAATCAAGTCATTTCTGGGTTTTACGGACAAATAAAGTACTGGCTACTGACACAAAGGTGATTTTGCTAAAAGTAATTTTCAAAAAGCAATCACCATCACAACCTTTCTACTACAGACTACCGTTCAGCTAAAAACTATTCAGAAAACAAACAGGAAATGAAAAATAAGGAAATTATTCCCATCATTTAAATAAATGTAGCTTTCTAAGAACTCCCAACTTTGTCCTTTTTTCCATTTCCCTTCAGGTAAGTGAAAATAGTCTCTGATTTTAGATGAAAATTCTCCCAAACCCCCAGTGGGAAGAACGTCACACGCAGAGAAGTTTCTACGTTCCCCGGGCTGGGACACAGCTGGACGCAGGATACGCTTCAACTCCCTAACACTTAGATCACAACAAGGGGATGAGAGATGTACGGAGGCCGGCGAGAGGTGCCGGAGCCTACCCAAGGGTCCATGCCAGCGTCCCGGGCCAGGACAGGAAACCAGCCCCGATACTAACTGGGTCAAAGCGTTGGGCCCAGGGAACCAGGGCTGGACGGTCACTTCCTACCGGCCTGGAGAGCCGGCCACAGGCCGGCCACACTGCCTTGTGCTTGGCTTCCTCTTCGGATCCCCCGGCTGACGCCGTCCGGCTTGCGGGTAGAGGAGTGCGTGCGCGGGGTCGATTACCTTTCCCGGCCTAAAAGACTGAGGCAGGCCCTCTTTCTCCAGAGACTCACGGTGAACCGAGAAGAGAACCAGGGACTCCGAAAAGCTTCAGCCTCCAGGAACGAATTCAAAAAAGCTCTTTTTCTATTCCCCGGAAGGGAAGGACTCCCAGCATGCACCGCTCCACGCCGATCTGGGTTTTAGTGCATTCTGGGAGTCGTAGTCTTTTTGCACCTTCCCGACAAGGTTCCAACGCCTAATTTACGAGGAGAGGGCAGGTCCTAAGGCATTACACGAATCCGCAATACCCACTATCCAGGGCCTGACTGAGTAGCACTCTATTACGTTATCAATAAAGGGCTTATAATGCTACAGCGTGCCAAACTCAGAGCTATGGAGGATGACAAAGACACGTTCTTGCCTCAAGGTTACAAGATAACGCTATCTTGATCCCTGAATTAAAAATATGAAACAGCTCTTGGGATTTAAAAAATACAATAGCAGAATTTTAAAAAAGACATCAATGGAGAGCTGTAGGATAACCCAAAAAATTTCTCAGAAAAGAGAACAAAAAGAACAAGAGATGGAAAACAGGAGTTTCTCCGGGGAAGGAATAGTGTTATTTATCTTGCATATTCTGTGCCTAACACTACATGTAGAAAACAGTCTGTTTTCAATACTGCTTGTTCAACCCCAGGGTGGATTACAAGGCTATATATGTGTTATAATAATTTAGAGTACTTTATCTGGAGTTATTTATTTCATATATCAGTGACTACTTTTTTGTCAAAAATCCACAGATGTTACAGAATACAAAAATTTAAATAAATAGCTAACTGAAACGCTTGAAACAAATGAGCAGAGAATGTAGGAAGGAAGGAAATAAAGCTCCATTAAGGTTAAGATTTTTATCCGTTGTGTACACTGTTGTACCTCCAATATCAAACAATACCTGGCACAGATTATGCCCTCCATCAATATACCACGTTGTAAAATGAACAAATGAATGGGTGGATGGATGGATGGGTGAGCAAACCAACGAATGAGTGAATGAAAGACTGAGAGCTGGCACGGAGGACTAGGGCAGTAGGACACACTCCTGCAACGGCAACCGCGCCGGGTTAAAATCCCGGAGTCCGGGCAGGAGCCGGCTCCCCAATGGGTGGGTGCCGCTGGGGCTTCCACTTCTCTCCGCCCCCTCTGCTGGTCAGTGCCGCAGCCTCCGCCGCCGCCGCCGCCGCGTGCAAGGGCTTCTGGGAGGCGAGCCTTGGGGTCTCGGGTGAGGGGCGCAGGAGGCCGCCATCTTGAGTTGCGAGCCTGGTCTTCAGACTCATCGCTAGGGGCGGAGTGGTGACCCCGCTGTTACCGCAGCAGACGCCGCAGCTGGGGACTGGAAAGTCAGAGCGCCGGATAGTGCCACATTAATAGGTAAGTAGGAGTGACACTGGACAGGTTGGGTGAGCCTCGGGTTTGGTCCCTTTGGGAGCTACTAGTTCCTGAGGCCACTGTTTTGATTTACCCCTTCCCCTACAAAGGGTTCAGAACCAGGCCAAGCGGGGATTTTCTCAGCTTCCCCAGAGGGAGAGAGCGGTGGCGGGGGCGTGGCAGCCGGACCTTTCTCTTGAGGAGGCGAAGTCGCGGGGAGCACTGAGCCTCTCCGAGAGCCGGGCTGGTCCTCTGAAGGAGCTTAAGGCAGAGGATCTCATTCTATCGCCGCTCTGCCCCACTGTTTCTCGGTAGTTCCTTTTTTTGGTACATGGTCTTGTCAAACGTTGCCTGTCACTTCTGGGGCTCAGCAGTCTGTCCCGCGGCTCAGCTTATTAGAAGTTTCACCGTGTCCAGAATAAGGCAGCTTCGGTCCCAGGGGCCTACACATGTTAGGTCGCACCCTCTACCTCCACGAGCTGCCCTCCACCTGGATGCAGGTGCCGGGAAGGGCTCAGTCCTGACGCGGGCGAGCGTGGCTTCTTAGATGCTTCTCTCTAATAGTCGGCCACCTCACTTCCAAGATGAAAATTTAATCGTGTCTCCTCGATAATGCATAAGAGATGAAAGGAGTTGAAAGCTGTTAAACGGGATAGTGATACTTCAAAAGAATATGATATGGGCATTAACTCTTAGGCTTTTTGAACACCTTTAAAAAAAAAAGACTTCTGATTTGAGGTCTCTTAATTACAACATTCAGTGATTTATATTTTGTAAGAAAATGACTTTCCCTCTTGGTAAACAAACGGCTCTGTCCTTTAGGTCTGATTGGTGCACTTTCCCCTTTGTACTGATATTGTAATTTTACTAACAGCCACCCTAGTCCCTGGAAATGGAGGCTTTATGGAGACAAGAAATTCCATTAATATATATTAGAAAAAGTTCGGATTCCAGTTGTTTGCCCAAGGTCAGCAGTTTTTCAAAGAGGAGAGTGAAAAAATACGCTTACAACTGAAAAAAAATTCCTCTGGCAACTTTACAGTGTTTGAATAGCATTTCTTATATTTAAAATAACTTGTATGAGACAGCAGCCTTTGAAGTACCGTAGTTTTTTAAGCTATAATCCAGAGAAAGAAACAATCCCCTTGGGTGAGGCCCCTTTAAAGATCATTTTCCTTGAACTTTACATCCCCTTTGAAGCAACTGCAGTGAGGATGCAGATGTTAAATAAGAGACAGGAAGTTAGTACTACAGAAGAAAAAGGAACAAATGATGTATGAGTTGTTGGGGCTAGATTTTATTTGGTTAACATTTATATTGAAAGGTTTTAATGTCATTGCCTGACTGATGGTATTAAGGAGTAGTGTCTGCTGTGTGTGTTGGGAGGCACAAGGTGATTCAATCAGATGTGGGGAGAAAATATTAGAACTTCTGTTTGTTTACCTTTTAAAACTACTCTGTTTTTAAAAAAACTTTTCTATCTGTGAATTTATAATGGGATAGTTTATTAAGCTAGTAATACATGTATATAAATAAACATGTTGAGGATGAATTCTCAAATGTATTTTCTGTACGTGGAATTCCTAAATGTATTTTGTGTACATAGGATATGTGATCAAAAAGTTTAGAGGCCAGTGGCCTAGAAGATAAGATGCCTAATGTATAGGTGGTAAGTATATTAAAGAGGTTTATTGCTGCAAACATTTCATTTTGCTAAGATATTTTATACTGTTGAACATAATTCAGCAACTAATGTTGAAGCCCAGTTTGCTCTGTCATGAACTCTGATCTGTTTTTCCCTTCCAAGAGCCTAAGCTTTTATTAATGTGACAGAATATTTATATATGAAGTAGAGAATAATGCTAAACATTGTTATTATTAAGAAAGTCAATAATAAAAGTTCAGAAGCACAAAGTTTTAAATCCTTGTGAAGTCCTCAGCCCATTCCATTCACTCTTTAGCTCCACCACTAATGAAATTTCTCTCAATATCTTTACCAGTGACCTAATTATCAAATCTATTGCTTCCTTCCTGTGGTACTTGGCTTATTGTAGGCACTTAAATTTGCTGGATAAATCAATGAATGAACAAATTGGGTGACCTGTTTTTAGTGCTACTACAACTGAAATACTCCTTTATCTTTTGAATTCCCTTCTTTTTCATGACTCTTATTTTCTTCTGATCCTCCTATTTATTTTTGGTTTCCTTTGCTCTTTCCATTTTCCACTGAAATGTGAATATCCTTAAGATTTCTCCTTTGGGCATCTTTCTTTTATAGCTCTAATGCTCTTGGGTTATCATTCAGCACTCTTTTCCTAAGTTTTGACTCATTTTTAACCATCCATAAATAAAAACTTTCTGTTTGTGCCCTATGTACTGTAAATTTAACACATTTAAAATTAAAAGTCACTGTATACCATTAGAATGGCTACAATTAACAATAACAACATTCTAACAATACCAAGTGTATAGCCAGGATACAGAGTAACAGGAACTCTTATATGTTGCTAATGGGAATGCAAAATGTTATAGTTACTTTGTAGTTTGGCAGTTTCTTATAAAATGCGAAGCATACGCTTGTATTATTCATCAATCCTACTCCTAGGTGTTTACCCGAGAGAAATGAAAACTTACTTTTACACAAAAACCTGTACGTGAATGTTTATAACAGATATATTCATAACTGCCCTAAACTAGAAACAACCTAAATGTCCTTCAGTAAATGAATGGATAAACTGTGGTATATCTGTACAATAGAATATTACTCAGCGATAAGGAGGAATAATCTATTGATACATGCCAACAATATGGATGACTTATATAGATGCATTATGCTAAATGAAAGAAGCCAATTAAGACTACATACTGTTATTATTTCATGTATGTGGAATTCATGAACAGGCAGATCAATGGAAGTAGAAAACAAATCAGTGGTTGTCAGGTTTTAAGAGTGGGAGAAGGACTAATAGGAGCAGCGTGAGGAAGTTTTGGGGGGGAGTTATGAAGCTGTTCTGTATCTTACTGTGTTGGTTATATGCCTGTGCATTTTGTCAAATTCATAGTACTGAAAGAATGATTTTTGCTGTATAATTGAATGCATTATTTTCATCTCAAAAACATGGAGGCAAGAAAACAAAACCACCACTCTGTTCCTTTATCGGTATTCCCTATTTGGGGTTATTTTGTCCTTATACTGAAATGGCTCACACTAAAAACCATGGAGTCATACTCAACTCCTTTTTCTTCCTTACTGCATATTCCTTATATTCATTTGGCCTCTAATTCTTATTGAATCAGTTTCTGAAATGTTTCTGGAATCAATCTGTCTTCTATATTTTTCAACGCAGCTACTAATATAGTTTAGGTCTTTATCATCAAAGCTTGAAACAACCTTCACTTTAATTTCTTTAATTCTATTCCTTAGGATCAAGTCCAGATTTCTCAACCAGATTGCAGGAAGCATATGTTTTGTTACCTACCTTTCCAGCTTTATCTCCTGCCCCTTCTCCCATGCATCCTCTTGTTCAGGTACACTTGATTTCTTACTGTTCCATGTTTATGCCAGGCTTCTTCATGAATTCTGTGTTTACATATATTCCCTCTGTCTGAAATACTTGTTCCCTTCCTTTTCCCCTTTCATCCTCTTCCCTGGCAAATTCTTGCTCATCCTTTAAGACAGGATAACTGGGAAAACTTTCAGAACTCCCTAAGGCACAGTTAGTTTCTGTGTCTTCTGTGCTTTCGCAGGATTTAATGCTTATGTTTTAGTGTACTTTACTACTTAAAATATAATTTGCCAGTTCATTAATCTAGCTCTTCTATATCAGGGACAGCATATAAATGCCCATCTCTCCTCCTCTCCTGTTTACTTCATAAGTGCTAATTGATTACAGCATTCTCTCTGGCTATACATGGGTATGTCATCAGAATTTATCAGAATAACATTCTATATAGGCATTAATTATCTCTCATATTAAATTCAAATTGAAACCGTGCTTTAGACTGATTTTTTTTAATGTGTAAATGCAGGATAGGTTATAGTATTCGTAATTTTGTATTTGTTTCCAATAATACCAAACTATTAATATAATACTAAGAAGTGTTTATAATTCTTTTTCTAAAACTATTATATATATTCAAACATACAATTTTATATTTATATAAAATATATATTTTAAATATACTTATAAAAATGTTTATATAAATGTTAATTTTTAAAAAACATTTATAATAAAACTACTTAAAAATAAAGTAGAAGTATTTCAGTATTTTAAAAGAACTGATTATACTCTAGTACTGAAAACTGGTAAGGCAGTCATAACTCAGGTCATGACCTGTGTGGCTTTAGTTCTTTAGGCAGTGCCTTAAGTAAATTAAAGAAGACAGACCCCAATAAATATGTGAGGTGTGCTTACTGAAGCCTGATACCATATTTTATTGAAAATAAGACAATTCATTGCTGGTTATTTCTTGATCTTTCCATAAGCTGGAATTTAGAAGTTTTTTACCCAACTATTTCATGATTAGTTCCTGGCTGACAGTAATTTTAAGATGCATCTCACTTACAGAAAGTTTAAAATACCACGGATGGGGGAGTGCATCTCAGAATCAGTGGAATTAGGGTAATGACTTTGTGTTTAGACCAAAATCTATTATTTGATAGTTAAGTTCTAAAATATTTGGTCATTTTGCTCCAATTTTGATATGGCGGTGAAGAAATGTATTCTTTGTACATAATTTTCAGAATGGGTTTTGTTGGTCTATTTAATCCATGAGCCTGAATTTAATTGCCCTAGAGTAAACATCTTGTGTTGTTTTGAGAGTTATCAGTATCTGTTTTCTTCTCTCCTAATCTTAAGATGCCATGGCTAGTCCAGGGAAAGATAACTATAGAATGAAAAGTTATAAGAATAAAGCCCTAAATCCCCAAGAGATGCGTAGACGAAGAGAAGAAGAAGGAATACAGCTTCGAAAACAAAAAAGGGAAGAACAGGTAGGTGTTTTAAAATATTTAATTCTGTTAAGATAAAAACATTATATAAAGAGTTTAGAAGTAGTATTATTATTGCTGCTAATTTTTAGATAATTTTAAATGAAAAAAATGTTTTAGGAAATTGAATATGGGTAAATATATATTTTAGTTTATTAGGCTCCAGTAATAATATTAGCAAATTCACGAATCAGAAGCCTGTGCTATTTTTAATCACCAACAAGAATGGCTTCTCCGTTCCATTGATAAACCTTTTACATTAATATTTCTGCTCCAGTGCTAAGAAATCTTTACTCTTGAGCCTATTTAGATCACTTCTACTTGTCATTGTAAAATTTGCCCCCTAAAAGAACGTTAATTGTATTCATTTGTTGCTTTATGATTTTCATAGCTCTTGCCCCTAAGTTAATTATAATCGTTTTCCTATGCTATTCATACTGTTCCTCCTATAGTCTATCAGGCAGACCTCTTAGCCTTCTCTGTTTGAACTTTATATATGTGACATAAGGAATAGAAAAATTAAAAGAATGCATCTCAACATTTTTCATTCCAGGATATACCTAAATTTAGAAGTATTCATAAATAATTAGGAGGGTATGGTCCTCACATACATGAATTAAAACTAATGTGTAAAAAGGACCAGCAATGAAGAAAGTAGAAAAAGGCCTGTTTTAGCAATATGACTATTTGTCGTTCCCCTATTTGTAGTAGCTAACATAGTCCCTACTATATTACAGTAGGTACTCAAAAAAAAAAAATCTCTTGAATAAATGAATAGAAAGAGAACTGTGTACAGACTGAGGAACAGCAGAATTTATTTAGCTATCAAAAAGTATGTGATACCAGATTTTTTTCGTCAATTTTGATTTATGAGATGTACCTATAAATCTTTCTCAGTGACCTGACCATGTCTCTTTCCTCCTCTGTTTTATTTCTTTATATTCACTTTTGAGTTAATAAGCATAGGGCCCTCTTTCCTGAGAGCTGCTCTCTATTCCTTTTTAATCTAATATACTAACTCTGTTAATATACCACATTATCTCACTCATATAACAGATATGCTTTTTAACTAAGATTTTCTTCTTAGACATCTCATAATTTAGTTTAAGCATATGTGGTTTTCCAAGTGCTGTAAAATATAAATGTGTACTCTGCTTATGCTACTAGACGTTGGTGAAAGACCTGAGATTAAGAAGCAGTCTACAGAACAAGAGCTAATTTAGCCCCAAAACTACTCATAAATTTGTTATGGTATGATGATTAAGAAATGCTAAAATATTCAGAATTTTGGATGATAAAATTA
The DNA here is from genome assembly GCF_000442215.2 of Lipotes vexillifer. Classification (NCBI taxonomy): domain Eukaryota; kingdom Metazoa; phylum Chordata; class Mammalia; order Artiodactyla; family Lipotidae; genus Lipotes; species Lipotes vexillifer. Next base: position 4,905,072 of record NW_006781997.1, on the reverse strand, counting down.
TTGTTTTGTTTAGTAAAGGAAAAATATAATTCTATGGGAATTTAGTATTTTATGGAAAGCTCAATATATTGTTATTTCTCTTTATTACAGTTATTCAAACGCCGAAATGTCTCTTTGCCCAGAAATGATGAATCTATGTTAGAAAATCCTATCCAGGATCCGGATATCAGTTCCACCGTACCCATTCCAGAGGTAGATATTACAAAAACGTATTTCAAATTATATTTCAACAGTATTACAGAGATGATACAGCAAAATTACTAATGCAAAATAGTTAAATAACAATTGTATTTTCTGTGTTTTAGGAAGAAGTTATTACCACAGATATGGTTCAGATGATTTTTTCTAATAATGCTGATCAACAACTAACAGCAACACAGAAATTTAGAAAGCTGCTTTCTAAAGGCAAGAATTATTTTCAGTATGCTTATTTGATGTTACAAGAATTTGTAGTACAGTTTTATTTATTATATTTTTTTTATTTCAAGGCACTTTCTTTGCCAGTAGGTCTTAATTTTTCTCTAAAATATATTTTTAAATAACATCTCTTTTTTAAACATTATATTATCAAAGTAACGCATGTTGATTGTAGAATATCTGCAAGTATAAAAGGATTTAAAGAAGCAAATATAGTCCCAAATTAGTCCCATTGCCAAGAAAGAAAGTTAGAAATACATATTTTTAAATTCTTGTAGAAATATTTTTCAGACTTTAAAAAATTTTTATTTTTTTAATTTTTTTAAATTGAAAGGCTAGAAATAAACCCATACATCTGTGGTCAAAATCAGTTGATTTTTTTTTTTTAATTAATTAATTTATTTTCGGCTGTGTTGGGTTGCAGCGAGCAGGGGGCTACTCTTCGTTGTGGTGTGTGGGCTTCTCACTGCAGTGGCTTCTCTTGTTGTGGAGCACAGGCTCTCGGTCAGTGGGCTTCAGTAGTTGTGGCGCACGGTCTTAGTTACTCTGTGGTATGTGGAATTTCCAGGACCAAGGCTTGAACCCGTGTCCCTTGCATTGGCAGGTGGATTCTTAACCACTGTGCCATCAGGGAAGCCCTCAGACATTTTTTTAAAATGGCAGCATAACATCAGAGCATGACTGTAAAATGAATAATCAATCAATCAGATATTTTTTTCCAAATTTTAAAAAATTTAATTTGTATTTTATATTGGGGTATAGTTGATTTACGATATTGTGTTAATTTCAGGTATACAGCAAAGTGATTCACCAATTTTTGATTATCATAAGCAAAGCTACATAAATCCTTGTATAACCTAAAGCTTCCTTAGTATGAATTTATAAAAGTGAAATCGTGGGTCAAAGGGAGTAAACAGTGTATTAATTTACATTCCCATCTTTAGTTTGTGCAGATATTCATTTCACTATATTCTTACCAACACAGCTATCTTTAAAAAAGAAAAAGATGGTTATATAATAGTGCTTATAGTGTGGCAGTTTTTGAGCACCTAAGTTGAATATTTTTTATTATTGACCTTTATAATTTATAATTTGCCTATTTATGTTATTTATCCAATATTATATTGAGTTTATAAAAATTCCTTATTAAGTAAAAATTTAACCCTTAGTCTATCTCATCTTTCATACATGGAATTTATAGGATTAGTAATTCTAATTATATTGAGCTGTATACATGAACTGATAAGATTTTGAAATTGCCCTTGGCTAGCTGCCGTATGTTCCTGAAAGACAAAATTTAGTAACGTATGAGGAATAAAAGAAATCTTGTGTTCAGTTCAGCACAGATTACAGGCTATTACCTTTGCTTTCTTATTGTAGTTCTTTTTCATAAGTACCTTTAATTTTCCTTTTCCATCCCTTATCTTCCAAGCAAAAGTAGCTTAGCAATGTTAGGAGACCCTATAAAATCAAGAGTAGCTTCCTCTTCCTCACCATATTCCACAGTTTTTGTTTTTTTAATTTGGATTTTTTTTAGTCAGATTAATATTTATAAATTAAAACATTAATTTAAAAAATAAGTTAAGTGTATTAATAGTAACACATCAATAATTTTTACATTACCATATTCTCTTTTAAGATTTCTTTTTGCCATATGTTTTATGTTATAACCAATTAACAGAATTAATTTAGATTTAATTGTATTTAAGAATATTAGAGTTTGCCACCAGTTTTTACACCACAACTTCCCCATTATTGAATTCTTTAGTCATAAGATTTTATCTTCATTCCTAATTCCTCAGGGTGTTCTGTGTCTTTTAAAATATAGTATCTTTTTCATAGATTCAATGATTTTTCTGTTTCTTGTAGTGGGATTATGCTTGCCCAGGTTGGGCATATGTCAGGAATTATAGATACTTTCTTTTGCTGATTGATGTGAGTTCCTGCCAAATATTTTAGGTCTAGAAGAATATTAGATTTACTATAATTTTCCTTGATCCATCACTGTAGGAAATATGGGGAAGGAGCTAGAACTAGAACTGGAGCTAGAAATAGAAATAATAGAACTCCTCTGATTTGTCATGATAGTGATCTTTTGCTAGAATCTGTTATTTACTTCCCTATCATGGCCACTCTTATAGATGTGAATCACAAATTATTCTTTTCTTCAATCCCAGTTTTGTTTCTCCAAGGCTTTTTTGTTGTGGATAACTCTTGATTAGTCTTCAGTGCTGAAGCAGATATTCCTCTATTTTACTTATGTTTACATTGCCATATTGACTAAGTCTTCTCTGTAATAGTTCATCACCTTTATAAGATAAGGTAGGCTATTATTCTGTCAGTATAATATCAATGTAAAAGTTAAAAGTTCATGATACTTGTTAGATTACTTGATGATCCAAGCACACTTTAATTGCTTTCTTTTAGATGAAAGTAACTGTAAAGTAATTCCCCAGGAAGAGATCATATTTGGGTTCTTAAATTTATATATCTATATATCTATATATTTATATCTTTGTCTATATTTCTTTATCTACATATTCAGGTAGTCTCAATACCCACTTCTCCCCACCCTCTAACTAGAAAACCAATTTTCTATGTTTACTTCCTTTTCTCAACCTCCCCTTTCTTCTCTGCTCAAAAAGAGCAAGACAAAATTTTGTCCTTTACAAAAATAAGGGGAAAGTAGATTTAGAATTTTCTTTTGGGAAAAGAGAAAGAACTGGAAGGTAAAGATGGTAACCACAACCTAATAACTTTGTTTTGATTTTTTTTAAGATGGGAATAAAGGCATTAATAATATATATTATTTTATCTTGTTGATGTTTTATAACTATAAGAACAGTTTAAGCTATGGTCTGGAATTTACATTTTGAAGAATCCAGACTTTTCATTTAGAACACCCAAACAAAATTTTATAGTTTTAACTTTACAAATTTTGCAGAAATCTCCCAATTTTTGAGCAAGTTAGAAAGATAGCAGATTTGTAGAAAAAAGAAGAAAAGGAAGAAAAAAGTCCATTTCTTTTTTTTTTGTCACACCATGCAGCTTGTGGGATCTTAGTTCCCCGACCAGGAATGGAACCCGTGCGGACTGCAGCGGAAGCGTGGAGTCCTAACCACTGGACCACCAGGGAATTACCAAGAAGTCCATTCCTAAATAAATCTTTCTTAACAGTTGAGAACACGATTTCTAAGATTTAAACTGACTTAAAACTTAGTAATAAGGTTTTTCTGTATCAAACAAGCAGGATTTGTAGACCTTTTATGGTTATCATTCATTTATTAATTCTACTTATTAAACATTATTTATGATCAGTAACATACTCAAACAGGAATTAAGAAAAGGAAGAGTCAAAAGTGGAAATGAGATTTCTCTCGTGTAACCAGGTGGACAGATAGCTCAGACAAATTTGTGTGGTGGGTACAGGGCAAGGGGAAGGAATAAGCATACTGATATTATGAGTTTGGTTTTGTTTATGTACATTTTAAAGAAGCTGTGGGGGAAAAATGTAACCATAAGCACTTAAAAATGTGGGACAGAATCTAGGAAAGAAGAATTTACGGGGGTTAGATTTGTGAATGATAAGTGACAACTGAATTAGCAAAATAGAAATAAAATAGAAATAGATTTTCTAGGAGAGGATTTCCTAGAAATAAATTTTCTAGGAGGAGAATAAATAACGGAGAAAACTAACCCAAAGGAGCAACAGTGAAGAAGTTCCTGGAGAACCACAAGAGCGTATTTGTTGCTGAAGCCAAGGGAGGAGAAAGAATTCTTGGTACTTATATTATTGGGAGCTGAAATATCTTTGTTTTGTTTTGGCTGCGCCCCGCGGCATGTGGGATCTTAGTTCCCCAACCAGGGATTGAACCCGTGCCCCCTGCCTTGGAAGCGCAGAGTCTTAACCTCTGGACCGCCAGGGAAGTCCCAGAAATATCTTTGTTTTCAATTTACATATCTTTGTTTTAAAATTTCTTAGAGCTTTTATGATTCTCAAAAGTCCTCAGGGGGCTTCCCTGGTGGCGCAGTGGTTGAGGATCTGCCTGCCAATGCAGGGGTCACGGGTTCGAGCCCTGGTCTGGGAAGATCCCACATACCGCGGAGCAACTAGGCCCGTGAGCCACAACTACTGAGCCTGCGCATCTGGAGCCTGGGCTCCGCAACAAGAGAGGCCACGACAGTGAGAGGCCCGTGCACCGCGATGAAGAGCGGCCCCCACTCGCCGCAACTAGAGAAAGCCCTCGCGCAGAAACGAAGACCCAACACAGCCAAAAATAAATAAATTAATTAATTAATTAATTAAAAAAAAAAACAGAAAAAAACATTAAAAAAAAAAAAGTCCTCAGCATTTCATGAGAATTTATCAAGAATTCTAGGTACTTCAATAGCATTTTTGTAAATAATAAATAATACCCTGACAAAATAGAACCTATCTAGCTGAAAGACATTAGGCAATTCGTGGTTGATAGTGAAAGAGACATCCCTGGAAATTGGAGTGTGGTTATGAAGAATTAGAAGACACTTTATCCTTCGATTGGTATTTTGAGTATTGGACTGAAATATTCCCATATTGTGAAGGTGACCTCCTAAATAGCATTCAATTTATGAATTATAAATATTTGTATAGAAAATATTTAAAAATTTTCTTATCATTATGGTAATGAAAAACAATTTGCTTTTTTTTTTTTTTTTGCAGTAAACATTGCAATTATGAGAACGTTTATTTTCTTCAGCTACATCCAGCTAAGGGTTTTAAACTGGATCAGTGAAACCTAGTTATTTTATGTGCCCTGTTAATTGGCATAGGGTCCAGATCATTGTGTTTTTGTGTCTATGTAATAACTTAATTATTTTTTAATTTTCAGAACCTAATCCACCAATTGATCAAGTTATACAGAAACCAGGAGTTGTGCAGAGATTTGTGAAATTTCTTGAAAGAAATGAAAATTGTACATTACAAGTGAGTTCTGTAGTTTACTTTCTTAATCTTTTTCCAGAAATGACATAGGATTAATGTGTCTAGTGAAAGCAGCTTCTACAGTACTGAGTATATTGTAAGCATTCAGTAAATACTTGGCAATTAAAGGGGGTGCTACATGTCTTGCCTTGGTCAAGGTTGCAATGCTAATTTTTTCTAGGAACTGTTATTTAATTAAACAGTTTTGGGAAAAATATATGAAATCATTCCTAATGTTAAGAAAAATTTTGTAGTTGTCAACCTTTAATAACTTCTGTTTTAGAAAACCATAAACCAAAATGTTAATTTAATGGTTAAATTTTTTTTGGCTCTTAGCTAACTAAAGTTGTAACTTTTTAGTATAAACTCTTGTACCTCTTAAAACATTTTTTTCTGATTAATTAGTTCTTTTTTTGAGAAAAGAACGAATCAGTATAATCTACTTAAAATGCGACCAACATTAAGTTTGTCCTAAAGAGCATGCTTCTCAGTTATACTATAGTGAAAATTTTAAGATGTCTTCCAAATAATTGGCTACTAGTAGTAAATTACTGAAGTTTGCAGGTATTTTACTGTTTAAGATTGTTCTTCCTGACTTTCATTGCTATAAATATTCTTAAGTAAGTGTACAGGGTGGAATTATATCTATCAGGAATTGCACAAGACCTACACCTAAAAAATTCTCAATGCTCTTGTTGGTCATGGAGGACTTTTACTAGTATTTGAGTAATAGTTGTTGAAATTACAACTTAGAATTGTGTTCCACTTATCTGAGTAATTTGGGAAAGTTCCTCACATCTAGGTATAAGCAAAGGAATGTGTTGAACCTGTGACTATTAACCATCATGAGCTTTATGCTGAAAAATTGTTGAGAATGTTTACAACAAGGGTGTCTGAGGAAAAGACCCTTTTATCCATAGTATAGTCTTATTGTCAATTAGTGTTCAGAGTCTTTAGGTGATAGTGCTGAAAGGACGGGAGATCATGATCTAGTCCATTTGCCTTATTCATAAGCTCTGAGTCCAGACTAAAACCTAAGCCTCCTGATAACTAGTTTTTTATTTGGCTCTTTAATTCTAAGTGATTGAAAGAAGAAATGAGTGAATATGAATGAATAAAATTGAGTGTTAGTTTAAGCAATACATTGTATAAGGCATTGTAGTTAAAAAATTGAGTAAGATATTATCCCTCTCTGCAGAAATTCTTCACTCTGTTGAGGGAGACAAACACACAAACAGATCTGTGATACCATAGTACAGTTAGTGCTAGCAAAACAATATATAGAGTGCTTTGGGAGCACAGAGAACATGGCAACTTATCTGGGTTTTTTTGGTTTAGTAGTGTCACATGGCTAGTCTTGAGGGTGAATGAGAGTTTAACAGGCTGAAAAAAGGAACATTAATTTCAGGTTGTGAGAATAACATGTGCAGAGAGCATGCAGTATTCAAGAAGAATATTGGGGATTTGAGTGTTTATTAATCATTATACTTGAAACCTAATGAAATTCAGCAGTATGCTCTTGGGGCAGCTATATGCTGTTCCATATCCAAGTTCATATGAAATATGCTAGTTCGAAACATTGATCTAATAGGCCTCAAACTGGGGGCCTACATGCCAGATTGGCCCACAAACAAATTTTGTTTGGCCTGCACATGTTTTAAAAGATATCTGCTAATAATGAACTCTTTGACCTTGAACAAATCACCTAAATGTCTGGACTTATAATTTTCTTATTTCTTAAGTGAGGAGGTTAGGACTAGATGATGCCTAGGGAAACAAAAATACCTTTTATGATGCTAAGTTCCATAGGTATACTATTACTCTATTAAGTAGTGTCTCGTTTATTTTTGCGCTGCTTGCTTTAGAATACCTGGCTCCCTAATTGTAAACATTAGGAGTTTTATGAATTATAAATTCAAATGTGTTCATTTATTGCTCATGATTTGTAAATTTTATTATATTCTTCTCAGTTCTTATTTTTCCAGATTGAAGAGTCCTTTTTTTAAAATAAAGCATTTTTACCTATCAAATCTGATTTCCCATTAAATCTTATTAATCGTAAGTTTTTCTCTCCGACTTGTTCAGCTAAGTCTTTACTCCCTCTCTTCTTCCTTTCTTCCCCTTTCTGACATATTTTGGGTGCTTTCATTTATTCTTTTATTTTTCCTTAGTTTGAAGCTGCATGGGCATTAACTAATATAGCATCTGGAACTTTTCTACATACCAAAGTAGTGATTGAAACTGGGGCTGTTCCAATTTTTATCAAACTTCTTAATTCAGAGCATGAAGATGTTCAAGAACAGGTAAGTTTCTAATTTGACCTATTATATCTACTAGATTTTAACTTTCTCTTGAAAGTACCATTTGCGATTATGATTTGAAATTCAGTTTTACCAAGTTGCCTGTGTTGTACATTTATTAGAATACAATAATTTCTATTTACTGTCAAATTAGAAGGAAGGAAGAATGAACTGTCTTAGGCATAATCCTGGGTTTTGTAAACATGGGATCTCAGCTATTGGGAACTACTATTCCCATTTATAAAAGAGCATACTGAGTGAAACCCAGAAAAGTTAGTAATCTACCCAAAGTCACAGTGAATGGCTGAACCAGGTTTTAAACCTGGGCCAGTCTGATTCCTTGTTCTTTGCATGTATGTAGATTATTTCATTGTTTCTATTTAATATATCACATTATTTTGAATGAACCATTTTAGATTAAACTTTCTCATAGTTGTTGTAACAGGGAAAATTTAATCACATATAATTTGCCATCCAGAGAAAGTCAAATGTTTTTATATTTTCGTTTTGGATCATTTTCATGCAAATTGATCTTAGATCTCTCTACCATTCCATCTGTTTGTTTATATTTTTATTTTTATGTGTATATTTTTTTCCCACTTAACACTAGTATTGAGAGCCTTTGCATACGGCATTAATTATTCTTCCAAGAAAATTTTACTGGTTACTCATTATCCATTCAGGTAGGTACCATAATTTATCTGTTCCTCAATAGTTATACATTTGAGTTATTTCTAGCTTATTAGTGTTAATAATATTGTGATGAACATCATTGTATATCAGTCTTGATATTAATATGACTTGACATATATATGTACCTCGATTATTTCATTAGGGAAAAATGACTTTACTCAGTCAAAGAAAAAATTTTAAAGTTCTTATTACATATTTCAAAGTAGACTTCCAAAAATGTTAACAAATTTATATCCCCACCAACAAAATACTTCACAGGTTGCAAAATGTCATCACTTTAAAAAAATTTTCTCAAAAAAATAGACAATAAGCATAGGTCTAGAGTAGATGTTAAAAATATTAACGCATATTTTAGATGTTAAAATAAAATTTTCCCAATTGAAAAAGTAACTTAATGTTTACTTTTGTACTTATATGAAAAGCTTGAAATGAGAATATAATGATCAGTTGCATTTGTGTAATTTCTCATCTAATTGAAATTTAATATTTGAATAATCTTTTACTACCATTTATTTAAGCTGGACTAACTCTAAACTTATTTTCAAGCATCAATTCAAGCCAATTCTCACATTAGCTTTACCTTCCTTTCCTATGCTTTGTCTGTCCTTCCTTTTTCCTTTTACAAGTCAGTCCCTTCCCAGTGAGTGGATTCCTTGGCATAGGAGCAAACCTCTAGCATAGGTAATTGGAAGATTCACTAAATATAGATATACAGTTGACCCTTGAACAACAACAGGTTTGAACTGTGCGGTTAACTTACACATGGATTTTTTCGTAATAGATACGTACTACAGTACTATGCAGTCTGAGGTTGGTTGAATCTGCAAATGCAGAACCTTGGATAAGGAGGGCCAACTGTAAAATTATACATGGATTCTTGACTGTGCAGGGCTTGGTGCCCCTCACCCCCTCATTGTTCAAGGGTCAACTCTATTTTGTCTCTCCATGTAGATTCAGAGCAGACAAACTATCCCTTTGTTGAACAGAATAAACATTTCACTAGCATGTAAGAAAAAGTTTTTAAATGCCCTATGCTTCAATTTGACTAAAAATATTATTAAAGGTACTTTTAAAGTTTTCCTTTCTTGTTTCCTACTAGCATGTTTTAACATCTTGAAAACTATCACTTTTTTCCTTCTACACTAAAATCTCATTCTTAAGAGAGAGCATCTTATTTAAGATATTGTCATAAAAGAATCTTTTTTTCTTATTTTTCTAAGGCTGTTTGGGCACTTGGTAATATTGCTGGTGACAATGCAGAATGCAGAGATTTTGTTTTGAATTGTGAAATACTTCCACCTCTTTTAGAGTAAGTACTTTAAGTTACTATGATTAAATACTACTTTGGGAAAAGCAGACTTTTTTCTACACTGTATTACTACATACACAGTTAAGTTCTTCAGTGATACTTTTAAATTTCACTTATGTTTATCCAAGCCTGAAATAGCTTGAAAGTACTTAAAACTAACAACAACAAAAATTTTCCAATTGTATCATATCTGTCTTTTATGTTCTCTTAAGCCACACTTCACAGTGGTCCTTGCTTACTTGATGCTTACTGTGCTAAAATAATTATTCTACAAAACAAGGATAAGTAGTAGTTTTTAATACAATAAAAATTTAAAAGTTGCTAAAGCAGGGAGTATTTAATACATGAACAAATGATGCATTGAGGGTGTCAGGTTTTCATATTTGATTTTGAAATGTTCAGAGAACAAAGAGAGTTTTCTTTCAGAATTAGAATTTTACTTAAAATGACTTAGCTAGTGGTTTCTTTTTCAAATACCTTATACTTTTTTTAAAAAAGAAATTACCCTATAATGTAAGGTTCTTTACAGAAATGACATAAAATTATTTGAAAGATAGGTTTCTTTATCTATGTTGGTTATCATTTACTAAGAGGATTTTTATTTAGGCTAAATGCCAGTGGTAAATAATGAAAGAGGAAAAACTAATTGAAAGGGAAAATTTTACTCATCATTTCTAGCCCATTCTCCATCCTTTCCAAGCTGAGAAATTGGATAGGAATAATAAATTTTTTGATATGATTTTGTAAAAGATATTTTATTATTTTAGAGAGCGTAACTTTCCATGGACAAAATGGATTTCTCAGCATCATTTCACTCAACTAACATTGAGTACCTACTATATGGAGGCCACTGAACCACTTGTGATTTCATTTACTTTGCGCTTTTCCAGAGTTAAGCTTTATGGTATTTGAGAATTTAGTTGAGCCATGAAGGAAAACACTGATTCAGGGTTCAATATCAGAGTTATTTTGAAGTTCATACTATTAAAAACATCTCTTAAATTTTCAATTTGAGACTTTTTAGCCTGATTATATGGTTTGTAGATTAACTGTGAGCACTTTGTTTCTCTTTTCACTTTTGCTCTCTGTCTCTAGGTCATTTTATTTTTTGTTAATATCTCAAGTTGGTAATGGTTTATGAAACAGTAAGTGAGTATTTATTAGTTCTAATCCCTTTAAATGTTCTAAGGAGCTTTTAATTATGACTAAAGAAACCAAACTAAAAAATAAAACTAATGACAAACAAATAGTACCCAGCTATGTAGTCCTGGTTATAAACATAATAAATTTCAGGAAAAGAGTAGGTTTAGAAAGTTTCAAACATTCATTAAAAAATTGAGAAAGGTCGTAAAAAGGAAGTAAAGTCAAGTTAGCTGCCAGATGTTCTCACTGTAGTTGGTCAAAAGGAAAAATGGTATTAACTTAAAAAAGATTATGGATAATCTGTAGTTCGCACTAAAATTCACATTTAGCTAATGCTTAAGTATACATAAAATTTCTATTAATATAATATGGTTTTATCAATTCTGCCTTGGGGAGTTTCAATTTGTTTTATTCTCAGTAAGTATAAGCCTTTTGCAACTATGGACTTTCTATACTGATATAGCTTTGTTGTTTTAATATAATTCAACTTTAATTTATAATACAGCAAATCTGGACAAGAAAAGATTTGCAATTTCTCATAATAATCCCATTAATACAAGTGAAGAAAAATAGTATACATCACAGCTTGGCCAACTACAGTCTTCAGGCCAAATTTGGCCTGTCCCCTGTTTTTGAAAATTAAATTTTATTGGAACACAGTCACATCAGTTTGCTTACTTAATGTCTATAGTTGCTTTCATGCTACATCAGCAGAGTTCATAGTTGCAACAGAGAAAGGCCTGTGAAGCCAAAAGTATTTACTGAAAAAGTTTGTCAACTCCTGATATAGAAAATCAGTGTAACTAATTTATTTCTAAACGAGTTATGGTTTTAGGAGGCTTCAAAGACTGTTTATCGGAAAACCTTTAGAACATATTTTTTGTGTGTGTGATAAAATATACACAGTATAAAATTTGCCATTTTAAAGTGTACAGTTTACTGCCAGTAAGTACATTCATAGTGTTTTGCAATCATAACCACTGTCTAGTTCTAGAACTTTTTATCACCCCAGACAAAACCCCAATACCCATTAAGCAGTCACATCCCCTTTTTCCAGTACCTCAGTCCTTGGAAACCACTAATCTTCTTTCTGTATTTACGTATTTACCTATTCTGGATATTTCATATAAATGAAATCATTATAGTGTGTGACCTTTTGTGTCTGGCTTCTTTCACTTACCATATGGTTTTCAGGGTTCATTCATATGGTAACATGTATCAATACTTTGTTCTTCTTATAGCTAAATAATATTCCATTGTATGGATGTACCACATTTTGTGGTACATTCGTCAGTTGATGGTCATTTGGATTATTCCCACCTTTTGACTACTGTGAATAGTACTCTTATGAACGTTCGTGTACAGGTTTTTGTTTGAACACCAGTTTTCAATTCTTTTTACGTATTACCTACCGGTGGAATTGCTGGGTAATGTAGTAACGCTATCTTTAACTTTAAGGAACCACCAAACTTTTTCCACAGTAGCTGCACCATTCTACATTTCCACCAGCAGTGTGTGAGGGTTCCAGTTTCTCTACTTTGTCACCAACATTTGTCTGTTATTCTGATTTAAGCCATCCTAGTGGATGTGAGGTGGTATCTCATTTTGCTTTGATTTGCATTTCCTAATGACACTGAACATCTTTTCATACATTTATTGGCTATTTGTGTATCTTCTTTGGAGAAATATCTAACTCCTTTGCATATTTTTATATTCAGTTATTTGTCTTTTTGTTGTTGAGTTATAAGAATTCTTCATATATTCTGGATAGATTCTTGTCAGGTATATGATTTTTAAATATTTTTTGCATTCTCTGGGTTGCCTTTTCACTCTTGATAATTTCCTTGATTCACAAAGTTTTTAATTTTGATGAAGTCCAGTTTATCTATTTTTTTCCTTTGTTGCTTATGTTTTTGGTGTCATTTGTAAGAAACCATTGCCAAATCTAGGGTCATGAAACCCTTTTGTTTTCTTCTAAGAGTTTTATAGTTTTATCTCTTAAATTTGCATTTTTGATCCATCTAGAGCTATTTTTTTATATGACATGAGGTATATGTGGACATCCACTTGTTCCAGCATGATTGGTTGAAGAGACTGTTCTTTCCTCATTGAATGGTCTTGACACCCTTGGTGAATATGAGTTGACCATCCATGTGTGAGTTTATTTCTGGATTCTTACATTCTGTTCCATTGATCTGTATGTCTGTCCTTATGCCAGTAACTGTTTTGATTACTGTAGCTTTTATGGTAAGTTTTGAAATCAGGAGGTGTGAGTCCTTCAGTTTACCTTCAAATTTTTTTTCCATGTTGTTTTAGCTGTTCAAGGTTCCTTGTAATTCCATGCAAATTTGATGCCTCACTTTTCCATTTCTAAAAAATACTATTGGCATTTTGATAGTGATTGCATTGAAACTGTATATCACATCACTTTGTGGAGTATTTCTGTTGTAATAAAATCAAGTCATCCATCTGTGAACATGTGATATCTTTTAATATAGTTAAGTATTCGTTAATTTCTTTGACAATATTTCATAGTTTTTACTGTACAGGTCTTGGTTAAATTTCATCTTTAAGTATTTTATTCTCCTTGATGCAATTTTAGATGCAGTTATTTCTTGGATTTTTTGAGTTGTTCAGTACCCAATGTATAGAAATACAGTTGATTTTTGTGTGTTGATCTTGTATCCTGCACCATTGTTGAATTCATTTATTAGCACTATTAGTTTTTTGTGTGGATTTTTTTGGATTTCTATATATAAGGACATGTCACCTGTGAATAGTGATAGTTCTTCCATTCCAATTTGGATGCCTTTTATTTCTTTTTATTGCCTGATCGCTCTGGCTAGAGCTTCCAGTACAGGATTGCATAAAAGTGGCAAAAGCAGGTATCTTTGTCTTGTTTTTTATCACTCTTTCACCATTAAGAATGACGTTAGCTGTGGGTTTTTCATAAATATCCTTTATCATATTGAGGTGGTTTCCTTATATTCCTAGGTTGTTGAATGTTTTTATCATGAAAAGGTGTTGGCATCTGTTAAACGCTTTTTCTGTGTCAATTGACATGATCACATGTTTTTTTCCTTCATGCTATTACTGTGATGTATTATTTTGTTTGCTATTGTTCATTGGATCATCTTTGGATTCCTGGGATAAATCCCATTAGTTCATAGTGTATAGTTCTTCTAATATGTTGCTGGATTCAGTTTCCTAGAATTGTGTTAAAGATTTTTTGTATCTACTAGGAATGTACATACATACTTGTGATGTCTTTGGCTTTGATATCAGGGTAATGCTGGCCTCATAAAACAAGGTAGGGCACAGCTGGAACTCCCAGCTTGGGGTCTCTTTCCTCCGCCATCACAGAACTGCCCCGGAGCCCGAGGGGAGGGCGGCCTTACTGAGGCTGTCGGATCTGGAGGGGCCCCGGCAGCCAAAGCCACGACAGTTGTGGGGACTGCGGGCCGGGGAAAGATGGCGGAAGAGTAACACGCGGAGATCACCTTCCTCTCCACAGATACATCAGAAATACATCTACACATGGAACAACTCCTACAGAACACCTACTGAACGCTGGCAGAAAACCTCAGACCTCCCAAAAGGCAAGAAACTCCCCACGTACCTGGGTAGGGCAAAAGAAAAAAGAATAAACAAAGGCAAAAGAATAGGGATGGGACCTGCACCAGTGGGAGGGAGCCGTGAAGGAGGAAAGGTTTCCACACACGAGAAGTCCCTTCGCGGGTGGAGACTGTGGGTGGCGGAGGGGGGAAGCTTCGGAGCCACGGAGGAGAGCACAGCCACAGGGGTGCAGAGGGCAAAGTGGAGAGATTTCCGCACAGAGGATTGGTGCCGACCAGCACTCACCAGCCCGAGAGGCTTGTCTGCTCACCCACTGGGGCGGGTGAGGCTGTGAGCTGAGGCTCGGGCTTTGGTCGGAGCGCAGGGAGAGGACTGGCGGTGTGAACACAGCCGGAAGTGCACCACGGCTAGCCGGGAGGGAGTCTGGGAAAAAGTCTGGACCTGCCAAAAAGGAAAGGGACTTTCTTCCCTCTTTGTTTCCTGGTGCGTGAGGGGAGGGGATTAAGAGCGCTGCTTGAAGGAGCTCCAGAGACGGGTGCGAGCCGCGGCTAACAGCGTAGACCCCAGAGACGGGCATGAGACGCTAAGGGGGCTGCTGCCACCACCAAGAAGCCTGTGTGCGAGCACAGGTCACTCTCCACACCTCCCTTCCGGGGAGCCTGTGCAGCCCACCACTGCCAGGGTCCCGGGATCCAGGGACAACTTCCCCGGGAGAACACACGGCGCGCATCAGGCTGGTGCAACGTCACGCTGGCCTCTGCCAACACAGGCTCGCCTCACACTCCGTACCCCTCCCTCCCCCTGCCTGAGTGAGCCAGAGCCACCGAATCAGTGGCTCCTTTAACCTCGTCCTGTATGAGCGAAGAACAGACGCCCTCTGGCGACGTACACGTAGAGGTGGGGCCAAATCCAAAGCTGAACCCCGGGAGCTGTGTGAACAAAGAAGAGAAAGGGAAATATCTCCCAGCAGCCTCAAGCAGCGGATTAAATACCCACAATCAACTTGATGTACCCTGCATCTGTGGAATACATGAATAGACAATGAATCATCCCAAATTGAGGAGGTGGACTTTGAGAGCAAGATTTATTTATTTTTCCTCTTTTCCTCTTTTTGTGAGTGTGTATGTGTATGCTTCTGTGTGAGATTTTGTCTGTATAGCTTTGCTTTCACCATTTGTCCTAGGGTTCTATCCGTCAGTTTTTGTTTTTTTTTTTTACTTAAAAAATTTTTTTTTCTTAATAATCTTTTATTTTATTAACTTTATTTTACTATCTTTTATCCTCTTTCTTTCTTTCTACTTTTGCTCCCTTTTATTCTGAGCCATGTGGATGAAAGGCTCTTGGTGCTGCAGCCAGGAGTCAGTGCTGTGCCTCTGAGGTGAGAGAGCCAACTTCAGGACACTGGTCCACAAGTGACCTCCCAGCTCCACATAATATCAAACAGCGAAAATCTCCCAGAGATCACCATCTCAACACGAACCAGCTTCACTCAACGACCAGCAAGCTACACTGCTGGACAACCTATGCCAAACAACTAGCAAGACAGGAACACAACCCCACCCATTAGCAGAGAGGCTGCCTAAAATCATATAAGTCCACAGACACCCCAAAACACACCACCAGATGTGGACCTGCCCACCAGAAAGACAAGATCCAGCCTCATCCACAAGAACACAGGCACTAGTCCCCTCCACCAGGGAGCCTACACAACCCACTGAACCAACTTTAGCCACTGGGGACAGACACCAAAAACAACGGGAACTACAAACCTGCAGCCTGCAAAAAGGAGACCCCAGACACAGTAAGATAAGCAAAATGAGAAGACAGAAAAACAGCAGGTTGAGGAACAAGATAAAAACCCACCACACCTAACAAATGAAGAGGAAATAGGCAGTCTACCTGAAAACGAATTCAGAATAATGATAGAAAAGATGATCCAAAATCTTGGAAATAGAATAGAAAAAATGCAACAAACATTTAACAAGGACCTAGAAGAACTAAAGATGAAATGGGCAACAATGAACAACACAATAAATGAAATTATAAATACTCTAGAAGGGATCAATAGCAGAATAACTGAGGCAGAAGAATGGATAAGTGACCTGGAAGATAAAATAGTGGAAATAACTACTGCAGAGCAGAATAAAGAAAAAGGAATGAAAAGAACTGAGGACAGTCTCAGAGAACTCTGGGACAACATTAAATGCACCAACATTCGAATTAATAGGGGTTCCAAAAGAGGAAGAGAAAAAGAAAGGGACTGAGAAAATACTTGAAGAGATCATAGTTGAAAACTTCCCAAATATGGGAAAGAAATCGTTAATCAAGTCCAGGAAGCACAGAGAGTCCCATACAGGATAAATCGAAGGAGAAACACGCCAAGACACATATTAATCAAACTGTCAAAAATTAAATACAAAGAAAACATATTAAAAACAGCAAGGTAAAAACAACAAATAACACACAAGGGAAGACCCATAAGGTTAACAGCTGATCTTTCAGCAGAAACTCTGCAAGCCCAAAGGGACTGGCAGGACATATTTAAAGTGATGAAGGAGAAAAAACTACAACCAAGATTACTCTACCCAGCAAGGAACTCATTCAGATTTGATGGAGAAATTAAAACCTTTACAGACAAGCAAAAGCTGAGAGAGTTCAGCACCACCATACCAGCTTTACAACAAATGCTAAAGGATCTTCTCTAGGCGAGAAACACAAGAGAAGGAAAAGACCTACAATAGCAAACCCAAAACAATTAAGAAAATGGGAAGAGGAACATACATATCGATAATTACCTTAAATGTAAATGGATTAAATGCTCCCACCAAAAGACACAGACTGGCTGAATGGATACAAAAACAAGACCTATGTATATGCTGTCTACAAGAGACCCACTTCAGACCTAGAGACATGTACAGACTGATAGTGAGGGGATGGAAAAAGATATTCCATGCAAATGGAAACCAAAAGAAATCTGGAGTAGCAATTCTCATATCAGACAAAACAGATTTTAAAATAAAGACTATTAGAAGAGACAAAGAAGGACACTACATAATGATCAAGGGATTGACCCAAGAAAAAGAACAATTGTAAATATTTATGCACCCAACATAGGAGCACCTCAATACATAAGACAAATACTAACAGCCATAAAAGGGGAAATCGACAGTAACACATTCATAGTAGGGGACTTTAACACCCCACTTTCACCAATGGACAGATCATCCAAAATGAAAATAAATAAGGAAACACAAGCTTTAAATGATACATCAAACAAGATGGGCTTAATTGATATTTATAGGACATTCCATCCAAAAACAACAGAATACACATTTTTCTCAAGTACTTACGGAACATTCTCCAGGGTAGATCATATCTTGGGTTACAAATCAAACCTTGGTAAATTTAGGAAAATTGAAATTGTATCAGGTATCTTTTCTGACCACAATGTTATGAGACTAGATATGAATTACAGGAAAAGATCTGTAAAAAATAGAAACACATGGAGGCTAAACAATACACTACTTAATGACGAAGTGATCACTGAAGAAATCAAAGAGGAAATCAAAAAATACATAGAAACAAATGACAATGGAGGCACAACGACCCACAACCTATGGGATGCAGCAAAAGCAGTTCTAAGAGGGATGTTTATAGCAATACAATCCTACCTTAAGAAACAGGAAACATCTCGAATAAACTACCTAACCTTTCACCTAAAGCAATTAGAGAAAGAAGAACAAAAAAAACCCAAAGTTAGCAGAAGGAAAGAAATCATAAAAATCAGATCAGAAATAAATGAAAAAAAAAAAAGGAAACAGTAGCAAACATCAGTAAAACTAAAAGCTGGTTCTTTGAGAAGATAAATAAAATTGATAAACCATTAGCCAGACTCATCACGAAAAGAAGAGAGAAGACTTAAATCAATAGAATTAGAAATGAAAAAGAAGTAACAACTGATGCTGTAGAAATACAAAAGATCATGAGAGATTACTACAAGCAACTCTATGCCAATAAAATGGACAACCTGGAAGAAATGGACAAATTCTTAGTAATGCATACCCTGCCAAGACTGAATCAGGAAGAAATAGAAAATATGAACAGACCAATCACAAGCACTGAAATTGAAACTGTGATTAAAAATCTTCCAACAAACAAAAGCCTAGGACCAGATGGCTTCACAGGTAAATTCTATCAAACATTTAGAGAAGAGCTAAGACTTATCCTTCTCAAACTCTTCCAAAATATAGCAGAGTGAGGAACACTCCCAAACTCATTCTACGAGGCCACCATCACCCTGATACCAAAACCAGACAAGGATGTCACAAAGAAAGGAAACTACAGGCCAATATCACTGATGAACATAGATGCAAAAATCCTCAACAAAATAGTAGAAAACAGAATCCAACAGCACATTAAAAGGATCATACACCATGATCAAGTGGGGTTTATTCCAGGAATGCAAAGATTCTTCAATATACCCAAATCAATCAATGTGATACACCATATTAACAAATTGAAGGAGAAAAACCATATGATCATCTCAATAGATGCAGAGAAAGCATTCAACAAAATTCAACACCCATTTATGATAAAAACCCTGCAGAAAGTATGCATAGAGGGAACTTTTCTCAACATAATAAAGGCCATATAAGACAAACCCACAGCCAACATCGTCCTCCAATTTCACAATGTGTATGGAAACACAAAAGACCCCGAATAGCCAAAACAACCTTGAGAAAGAAAAACGGAGCTGGAGGAATCAGGCTCCCAGACTTCAGACTATACTACAAAGCTACAGTAATCAAGACAGTATGGTACTGGCACAAAAACAGATCAATGGAACAGGATAGAAAGCCCAGAGATAAACCCACACACATATGGTCACCTTATCTTTGATAAAGGAGGCAGGAATGTACAGTGGAGAAAGGACAGCCTCTTCAATAAGTGGTGCTTGGAAAACTGGACAGGTACATTTAAAAGTATGAGATTAGATCACTCCCTAACACCATACACAAAAATAAGCTCAAAATGGATTAAAGACCTAAATGTAAGGCCAGAAACTATCAAACTCTTAGAGGAAAACATAGGCAGAACACTCTATGATATAAACCACAGGAAGATCCTTTTTGGCACACCTCCTAGAGAAATGGAAATAAAAACAAAAATAAACAAATGGGACTAATGAAGCTTCAAAGCTTTTACACAGCAAAGGAAATCATAAACAAGACCAAAAGACAGCCCTCAGAATGGGAGAAAATATTTGCAAATGAAGCAACTGACAAAGGATTAATCTGTAAAATTTACAAGCAGCTCATGCAGCTCAATAACAAAAAAACAAAAAACCCAATCCAAAAATGGGCAGAAGACCTAAATAGACATTTCTCCAAAGAAGATATACAGACTGCCAACAAACACATGAAAGAATGCTCAACATCATTAATCATTAGAGAAATGCAAATCAAAACTGCAATGAGATATCATCTCCCACCGGTCAGAATGGCCATCATCAAAAAATCTAGAAACAAATGCTGGAGAGGGTGTGGAGAAAAGGGAACACTCTTGCACTGCTGGTGGGAATGTGAATTGGTACAGCCACTGTGGAGAACAGTGTGGAGGTTCCTTAAAAAACTACAAATAGAACTACCATATGACCCAGCAATCCCACTACTGGGCATATACCCAGAGAAAACCATAATTCAAAAAGAGTCATGTACCAAAATGTTTATTGCATCTCTATTTACAACAGCCAGGAGATGGAAACAACTTAAGTGTCCATCTTCGGATGAATGGATAAAGAAGATGTGGCACATATATACAATGGAATATTACTCAGCCATAAAAAGAAACGAAACTGAGCTATTTGTAATGAGGTGGATGGACCTAGAGTCTGTCATACAGAGTGAAGTAAGTCAGAAAGAGAAAGACAAATACTGTATGCTAACACATATATATGGAATTTAAGGAAATAAATGTCATGAAGAACCTAGGGGTAAGACAGGAATAAAGACAGAGACCTACTAGAGAATGGACTTGAAGATATGGGGAGGGGGAAGGGGAAGCTGTGACAAAGCGAGAGAGTGGCATGGACATACATACACTACCAAAATAAAATAGATAAGCTAGTGGGAAGCAGCTGCATAGCACAGGGAGATCAGCTCGGTGGTTTGTGACCACCTAGAGGGGTGGGATATGGAGGGTGGGAGGGAGGGAGATGGAAGAGGGAAGAGATATGGGAACATATGTATATGTATAACTGATTCACTTTGTTATAAAGCAGAAACTAACACACCATTGTAAAGCAATTATACTCCAATAAAGATGTAAAAAAAAAAAAAATAGTAGGAATGTTCTCTTCTATTTCCTGGAAGAGTTTGAGAAGGATTTAATTCTTTAATGTTTAGTAGAATTTCCCAGTGAAGCTGTTTTGTGCTGGACTTTTCTTTATTGGAAAGTTTTTGATTACTGGTTCAGTATCTTTTATTGTTATGTATCTATTTAGATTTTCTGTTTCATCTTGAGTCATGGTAGTTTATGTGTTTCTGAGAAATTGTTCATTTCTTCTAGGTTATCCAGTTTGTTGGCTTACAATTGTTCATAGTATTCTCTTATAGTTATTTGTATTTCCGAAAGATAAGTAGTAATATCCCCACTTTCATTCCTAATTTAAGTCTTTTTTTCTTTGTCAGTCTAGGTAAAAGTTTGTTTATTTTGTTGATTTTTCTTTCAAAGAATCAACTTTTGATTTAGTTCATTTTCTCTAGTGTTTTTCTCTTGTCTATTTCATTTATTTCTTCTCTTTATTATTGCCTTCCTTCTGCTAGCTTGGGGTTTTGTTTGCTCTAATTTTTTTAGTTTCTTAATTAAGATGAAGGTTTATGTTATATTTTTTTGAGATCTTTTTTCATGTAGGTGTTTTCAGCTATAATTTTCGCTCTGAGCTTTCACTGCATTCTGTAGGTTTTAGCATGTCGGGTTTTCATTTTCATTTATTTCGAAGTATTTCCTAATTTCCTTGGGAGTTTTTTTGACCCATTGGTTGTGTAAGAGTATGTTACTTAATTTCTGCATATTTGTGAATTTTCCAATTTTCCTTCTTTTAGTGATTTTTTGTTTCATTCTGTTGTGCTCTATATGATTTCAATCTTTGAAAATATATCAGATTTGCTTTGTGATCTAACATGGAGTGTACCACTGCACCACTGGGGAAGCCCTATATTGAGGTTTTTAACAATGATTCTATATCTGTCTATTTCTCCCTTCAATTCTGTCAATTTTTGCTTTGTATACTTGCTCTGTTGCTATGTGTTATAACTTCATGATGGATTGTCATTCTTATCAATATATAACGTTCTTCTTTATCTCTTAAACAATTTTTGACTTAAATCCATTTTTCTCATGCTAGTATAGCTCCCCTGGCTCTCTTTGGATTATTATTTGCATGGAATGTTTCTTCCACCCTTTCACTTTCAACCTGTTTGTATCTTTGAATCTAAAATGAGTGTCTTGGGCCTCCCTGGTGGCACAGTGGTTGAGAGTCCACCTGCTGATGCGGGGGACACGCGTTCATGTCCCGGTCTGGGAAGATCCCACATGCCGTGTAGCAGCTGGGCCTGTGAGCCATGGCCGCTGAGCCTGTGCGTCCGGAGCCTGTGCTCCGCAACGGGAGAGGCCACAACAGTGAGAGGCCCGCGTACCGCAAAAAAAAAATAAATTAAAAAAATAATAATAAATAAAATGAGTGTCTTGTGAGTGCGTTACAGATGGTTCGTGAATTGTTTTAGTTTATTTCTGTTTTTTTTAATGCACGCTGCCAGTCATTGCCTTTTAATTCTAAGTCAAGAGTTTAGTCCATTTACATTCAGTGTAAGTACTGATGGGGAAGTACTTCTACCATTTTGTTGTTTTCTATGTGTCTTATGGCTTAAATCTTTTTTTGTTCCTCAGTTCCTTCCTTCTTGCCTTCTTTTGTGTTTAATTGATTTTTTTTTTTTTTTGGTAATATACTGTATTGATTTACTTCTCATTTCTTTCTTAGTATATTTTTTAGTTATATTCTTAATGGTTACTCTAAGGAGTACAGCTAACATCTTAAACTAACAACAACTTTGAATTTATACCAATTTAATCTCAATATTATACAAAAACTCTGTTCCTTTACATCTCTGTCGTACAATAAGTTACTGTTGTCACAAATTACATTATTAAACATTGTGTGCCTGTTAGCATAGATTTGTAATTATTGCTCTATGTATGTATCTTTTAAATCATAGAAAAAAGAGAAATTATAAACCAAAAATAAAATAATACTGCCTTTTACATTTACCTGTGTAGTTATTTTTAGTTATGTTATTTCTTCGTATGGTCTTGAGTCATTATTGATTGTCCTTTTATTTCAGGACATTTTAGTTATTATAGTTATTCTTATAAAGCAGATCTACTAGTGATGGAATTTCCTCAGCTTTTGTTGTTCCTTCATTTTTGAAGTGTAATTTTGCTGGATATAGAATTCTTCTTTGACAGTTTTCTTTCAGCCCTTCAGATATATTATTGCCTTCTGTCCTCCATGGTTTTTGATGACAAATCAGATATTCATCTTAATAAGCAAGTTCCCAGTTAGGCAAAACAAAGGCAAGCCCTTCATTGGTCCTTCAGGGAGTACCCAGACAGGTCAAAACAGAGAAACACAATTCCTTGGAAACAAAGTCTCCATAGCCCCTTTTGGAACCAGAACTCACAGTGGGAACTCCAGCTTTTGTCTTCAAGGCTGCTTCCAGGCTGGGGAGGGGATTGGGCAAAGGCAAGTTATATTGCCAGAAAGCTCTCCTACCACATTTCAGCCCCTTCCTGATTAAAAGTTTACTTGCTTATTGTGAACTTTTACTTTCTTGGAGAGTTCTGATAAAGTTGATTCTGACAGAGTTTGCAAAATTTTTTTGGTGTTTCGGGGAAGGATAGGCCCCCAGAGTTCCCTTTTCTACCATTTTTGCTGAAGTCACTCCAGAACAAGAATTTTTTTAAAGCTAGGTTCTCTGTACTTCTAGCAGGTTGATAGCAGGTTGCAGATGAAAATACTAAGATAGGCAATCTGTTTAAAACAAAACAAAAGAAAACAAACTATCTCTTCTCAACAGCTGACCTTCATTCACTTTGACTCTGTAGTCCTTCATGAATTTGTATAGTGTATTATTTTCTCAGTTAAAAAAAGTAATCTAATAATATACTCTTTAAAATATATAGAAGTTAATAAGTCAGTTTACCATGGCACTCTTTAGTTTGAACATGTTTTATGTCTTATAAGAATCCATTCAGGTCATATTTTTAAAATTTTCAAAATAGAGCTGTGATATGTTTATTTTTGTTTCTGGAAATATAATGAATTTTTAAAAATTCCTTTTCCTATTTTACCAGGTCGGTTTGAATTCCTTATAAAATATTTTAAGAATTTTTATGTTATGATAGTAGAAAATAGCTAAAGAGGAAAAGTGAATGTAAAGTGACAATTCCTTTTTTCTTTTTCTTGGCAGGTTATTAACAAATTCAAACAGACTTACAACAACCAGAAATGCAGTATGGGCCCTCTCAAATTTATGTCGAGGCAAAAATCCTCCTCCCAACTTTAGTAAGGTATTTGTAAAATACACAAATTAAGGAATCTGTCTACATAAACTTTTAAGTCTCCTTATTATAGATTTTTAGAGATTAAAGGGACTTTACTCTTTTTTTAGTAATTACTTTTTTTATTGACTAGACAATATTTGCACATACATAAAATCAAAATATATACAATGGAAAGGCTCACTTTATTTTCCAAAAAAAATGTCTGCCAAATATCTAAGACTGAATAACGATTAACAGTCTTTTAAGTAAAAATGATATTCCCATGGGAAAAAATAGCTAATTCGGCTTGTAACTCAAATGAGTGTTTTTCCTGGGGATCACCATCTTTTCTGATATGCAGAAGTGTTCTATGTGTACTTCCCATTTTATCTCACAATATATTCAGAAGATACATATTCAAGGGTTGAGATTTAATAAAATTAGTAATTTTTACTGCTTCTTCAAGGTTATCCTTCCTCCCCACTTTTAACTACAAGTGTGTGGACATGAAGAATACAAAGATCTGTGATACATTTTGGTATCACTGCTTTGATTTGTGCAAATGTGCTGATAGTTTTACCCACCGTTTCTTTCTTTTTTATTTTAATGTCTTTATTGGAGTATAATTGCTTTACAATGTTGCGTTAGTTTCTGCTGTATAAAAAAGTGAATCAGTTATATGTATACATATATCCCCTCTTTCTTGTGCCTCCCTCCCACCTTCCCTATCCCACCCCTCTAGGTGGTCACAAAGCACCTAGCCGGTCTCCCTGTGCTGTGCAGCTGCTTCCCACTAGCTAGCTATTTTACATTTGGTAGTGTATATATGTCAGTGCTACTTTTTCCCTTCTTCTCAGCTTACGCTTCCCCCTCCCCATGTCCTCAAGTCCATTCTCTACATCCCTGTCTATATTCCTGTCCTGCCCCTAGGTTCATCAGAACCATTTTTTTTTTTTTAGATTCCATATATATGTGTTAGCATACGGTATTTGTTTTTCTCTTTCTGACTTACTTCACTATATATGACATAGTGAAGTTTTCTTTTATATTTTTT
The DNA here is from genome assembly GCF_000442215.2 of Lipotes vexillifer. Classification (NCBI taxonomy): domain Eukaryota; kingdom Metazoa; phylum Chordata; class Mammalia; order Artiodactyla; family Lipotidae; genus Lipotes; species Lipotes vexillifer. The sequence goes on along the minus strand of NW_006781997.1, from coordinate 4,880,020 downwards.
TAATATTTTTCTTTTATATTTTTCATGCAAATGTCAACAAAATGAAAAAGGCCAATTATGTGTTAGTATAATTATGAAAATAGTTTTGGCATTAAAGACCCCCTAAAGTTTTCAAGGGGGTCTTTGGACCACACTTTGAGAGCCACTGCCCTACGACACTGCTTAATATCTACCTAATTCCCTCATCTTTAAGTCTTTGCTTAGAAGTTACCTGTTCCATGAGCTCTACCCTAACTACTGTATTTAGTGTAATCTATCACTATCCCCCAGCCACGCACCCCCACATTTTACTCTTTTTTTCTTAACACTTTTTAGCATAATAATGTGTTTATTATCTTCTTCTAAAATGTAAACTCTTTAGAGTTAGGAATCTTGATCTTTTTTGTTTACTTACATATTCCAAACTTACAGTGTAATATCATATTAATAGTGCTTAAGACTTTTGTTAAGTAAATTTTCTGTGATTTTCTATGGGAGAGATTCCTTTATCATTCAGAGTTTTTTGAAATTTTATTTCCACAATCATATTTTATATTCTCAACAATAATTTTGTATGTTGATTGCTCATCTTTATGTAGAATTTTGTTCTTTTATGGTTTCAGCAAATGTTCTTATCTGTGGATTTATAATTTTTGAAGTTTTCTTTTTTCTGATGTCTCTACATTTTTGTTTTGTTTATGGTTTGTTTGTCTTGATCTCTTTCCTACTGGAGGCTCTTCTCATATATCTGGTGATCTTTGACACGCTGGAAATACTCAGGAGGAAGGCACTAAAAAGCTGATTGGAAGATGGGTGTACAGGCTTGTTATCTTATGGGCTTCATTGTAGGATAATTGGGCAGCAAAACCATATTTTCTTTGAGGAACTCAAAATTTCAGTATGTTTTCTAAAACTGTTTTGTTTCTCTAGAGACAGATTTTTCCACTCTCCTATTGGAATGTGGGTAGATTGGGTTGACTAGGTAATACCACTTGAGATCTGGGAGCTGGGAATTGCAAGAGGGCTGGAAGTTTTCAATTCAATCAGTATGTAACTTTTACTTAATCTCTATAGTTTCCAATCCAGTGTTCAATTTCAACCTCTATGCTTGATACCCCAAAGTTCAGTTTCTGTAGTTCACCAGTTGTGGTCAGGTATAAATGTCTACTGGACTCCTCAAAGATGAGATTTGTATTGCTATTTCTTCTTTTCCTTGTTTCTGGGAAGCCAGAAACAGAAATGTTTTTATCTTACTTTCTTAAAACTAGAACTCTGTAGGACTTGGTTTTTTAAATCATTGAGGGTGTGTGTGTATGATTTGGACATAGACAGGGCATCCCAAATACATATTTAATTATTTTTAAGAACTTTAAATTACCACATATCTTATTCAATATAAGATAAATAGGAATCGTAATCAGTTTCATATTTATATATAGTTTTCATGATCATAATTTTAAAACAATAGAATGTCTTAATTTCTCCGGTATTTTTGTAGCATTAAATTTTCATTTTAAACAGAGTAGAAACAATTTTCCTAAAGAAACTTTGTTTTAGATAGAGAAAAATTTTAAATACTGGCTCTTTCTTCCCTTCCAGGTTTCACCTTGCTTAAATGTCCTGTCACGATTGTTGTTTAGCAGTGACCCAGATGTATTAGCAGATGTGTGTTGGGCCCTTTCTTATCTCTCCGATGGATCCAATGATAAAATTCAAGCTGTCATTGATTCTGGAGTCTGTCGAAGATTGGTGGAACTTTTGATGTAACTATAATTTATGGTTAATTGTATGATTGTGTTTTAAGTTGAGCAGTTAGAGTAATGGCCTTCTAAACATCTCAAGAATCACTATCTTCAGGAAGGATTGAAAAGCTACCAAGTCCACTCTGCAGAATAGCTATAATACTGAGAATTTGACCCTTAAACTTAGTTCTTATGTCCTCTATTTGGAACTAATCAGTTTGTTAATGAATTTTACTAGTTTTAATCTCTTCAGGAATGGGCGGGACTTAGTTCAACAAGTATTTATGGAATGCCTATTACCTGCTAGTGTTGTGCAATGTATTAATGATGTATGGAATACAGTTCCTGCTCTCACAGAACCAATAATCTAGTTAATTGTTCATTACAGTAATTAATTTGTGTATAAGCCCGTGCAGTGAAAAACATTTAGTATTTCACTTGTATTAAAGATCATGTTTCTCTTTGCTGGGCTATTATTGCTACCTTCTTTAAATAGAACTGATTTGCTTTACAAAGAAGTTAAAAAGTTGTAAGAAAACTTGTTTTAGAAAGATATTGTAGTTTCCTCATCCTCTTCTTTTAAAAAAGTGTATTATCTTTCATCCTTTCTTCTTTTGTCAGAAAACCATTAAGTAGGCCTAAACAAGGTAGATGGTAGAAAAAGAGAGGTTCGATAAGGGGTTGTAGCCCTAGCTTGAGGACAGCATCTGAGGAGGATGGGAAGACAGATCCAACAGGGGGATCAGATCAAGACCCAGGTTAAGGATGGCACCCACTAGAGCAGAGCAGATAAGCAGGCTGGAGCAGGGGTTGGAGCCAACACACTATGGGATAGGATAGCAGCTTAGCTGGATCAGAAGACTGGCCATATATAGAGAGATTATGATAATAGAATCCAGCTTCTTATTCTTAGAAAATGGAGATATTCATATGAAAAGGAGAAAAGCCAAAATAATCTTGTGTTATTAGATCTGAAGTAGAGGTATCAGTGTGAACTCATGGCTTTCATCATAAAAAGATAGATATAGAAAAAAATGTATATGTAAATATATGTGTATGTATGTTATGTGTCCTCTTAGGGGCCTGAGAGCAGTGACACATCTGTACTAACAAGATGAGCACACCAAATGCATAAATCTTGGTTTTTAAACACTATTCTCCACCACATAGAGTTAACAGGTTCTTGAAGAAATGACTAACTCCAGGGCTGGGACTGAGAAAAAAATAAGATGAACCCAGAAAGTAATGAGTTCTCAAAGAATAGAGAAATGTCAAAAGCCCACAGAAGTCCACTTGAAGGGACTCCTACTGCTTAAACCTGGGATGATTTGAGCATTGAAATAAATTGTAGTAACATAACTTATTGAATAAAATAGGAATCCATGAGTCCACACTAAAATAAGTAGATAGATCAATAGATAGAAAAGACACATAGTTGAAGTCATAGCATTAGAAAATCATCATGGGCAACAATACTAATAATTATTAATAATTCAGACAATAAATATCAAGATATGCTAAAACTTATGGTGAAAGTAGGTTAAGGAATGGGATTTTACATAGCCTAAAAGTAGTATTTCTTCACAAAACAATTATAAAGGGACAAACGGTAATGTTGAAGTGAAGAAATCTGGGAGACACCATCTTAAGTGACCAGAGGCCAGTGCCACTATAATGGACAAAATAGATACCATATGCCATCCAATACTATGTAATGAAAAGACTGTATAGCATTTGTGACATCTCAGCCAAAAGCATATAACTTGGTCTTAATCACTGAACAAAAAAAACCCAAATAACTAGCTTGTGATTGTCAAAGGGAAACTAAGGAACTGTTTTGAGTTGAAAGAGACTAGAGAGACATGGGTGCAACACATGATTCTGGGTTAGAGTCTTTGTTATAGGAATATTACTGAGATAATTAGTGAAACTTGAATGGGATCTCTGGGTAGAGAGTATGCAAGAATTTTCTGTACAGTTTTTGCAAATTTTCTGTAAATTTTATTATAGTATGTAAGTTCATATTTTTATTACTTTTAGGCACAATGATTATAAAGTTGTATCACCTGCATTAAGAGCAGTTGGTAATATTGTGACTGGTGATGATATACAAACACAGGTGAGTTCAGACTTTAATGTGATGAACTGGTGACATAATGAACTTTAAGAAGTTTATCATGTTTCATACCACTTGATTACATATTAATCAAGATGTTAGCATTACCATAATTATGCAGGCATCTACAGTGTGACAGTAAGCATATTTTTGATAGTAAGCAATCCATCTCAGATACCTCTATCTGAAAGCACTATCCTAGACCTATATTGATGTAAAGAAGTACAAGATAGGAGTTCAGCTCTTGAGGGGTTTACAGTTCAATTGAGCAGAAAATATATATTGAAACAAAGCAAATTACCTGAGGTAGTATGTTTGCTGAGAACTGATTTGTCAGTAAATAGTATAAAAATTTAAAACAGAGATCAGTGTGCTGAGAAATCTTTGTAGATTCCATAAAGGGGTTGGAACTAAAGCTAAATCTTAAAAGTGGAGAAGAATTTCAGCAGACTAGAAGAAATTCATGTGACCATAGGTACAGAGACAGACGTGTGAGTTATGTTTAAGAAGCATTAAACTTGACTGGTAAAGAAACTGCTAGTGAGATGGTGATTGGTTATAAATAGGTTAAAAGTGGGGTTGGAAATGGAAGGGGCTTTTATAGTAAATTGAAGACTGATTATGAGAATGGAAGGAAGGATAGCAAGGAAACATTTCCAGATTGGTAACTAACTCTGTGTGTGTGTGTGTGTGTGTGTGTGTGTGTGTCTTTGTCTGCCTATCTTGGAGGATGGTGAGGTGTCAAAAAAAAAAGGTGTGTTGTCAGATTGACTTCAGATGTGGGGTGGTCTTTCTTGAAGACAGAAGCTTAAACTCTGAAACATTAAATCCTCCTTTGTTTGCCATCATAAAGTAAACTTTTTATTCTAATCTACATTCTTTCAGTTTTAATATTTTAAAGTCATATTTAGATACTTACCTTAGTTATCAAACAGATTTTTAGAAATTGATAATTATTAATTTAAAATAGCTCTTTAAAATAAAATGCACTTCTAAACATACACTGTTTTGAGCAGAATTTCGGTGCACTGCTTCATATGTTTTTAACCAAGTAAACTTAATGTAAATCATTGTGGGTACTGTGAAAATGGAACATAATCTTGCCATGGAATAAAGAATGTAAAGAGACAAAGCAGACTATACTTACTTAGAAAAGGAAAATGGAAAATGGAACAGTAAAAATTTTAATGAAACAAACAGACTTATACACATTAAGGTTTCGTAACAGTTATGGAATTAGATACTTTCAGACTGTTTGAGATATGTTGATAGATAGATATATTTTTCCCTGTATATTTTTTTCATTTGGCAAAACTTAGAGGATGGTTGCTGACCAATCACTAAATCTCTCTTCAAATAGTTGTATCAGTCGAACTCTGAATGTATTTGTAAACTTGAAGGACACACCTCTGAATATGCTGCTTTTACTTGCAGATGAGTGGATTGAGAACAGGGCACTTCACTACACCAACATTGAACAACTTTTGGCAAATTGGGAGGGTAGAGGACAGCAAGTGCTTAAGTTTTACTTTGAGAGGAATTGCTTTTTTCTTTTTTCTCAATGCAGTTAATGATTTTTAATGCAGAATGATTTTTGTGTTTCTAAATAGTATTTTTATTTGAAGTTTTGAATTTTATTTATTTTTTATACAGCAGTTTCTTATTAGTTATCTATTTTATACATATTAGTGTATCTGTGTCAATCCCAATCTTCCAACCACTACCACCCCACGCTTTCCACCCTTGGTGTCCATACGTTTGTTCTCTACATCTGTGTCTCTATTTCTGCCCTGCAAACCGGTTCATCTGTACCAAATAATTAGTATATTTTTGTGTAGTTTTTCTCCAATAAAACTTTCTATTTCCATTTTTTTGTTGTTGTTTGTTTTAGGTAATTTTGAATTGCTCTGCATTACCCTGTCTCTTACATTTATTGAGTAGCTCAAAGGAGTCAATCAGAAAAGAAGCCTGCTGGACTGTTTCAAACATCACTGCTGGAAATAGAGCTCAGATTCAGGTAAATACCTTTCAGATCTGAAAAAACAAGGAGATCTCAGGAGTCATTTTGGGCGAAAGTCATTTTATCAGTGATTTTTTTTTAGTGAGTTACTAAAAAAAGATTCTTAAAAAGTGTTTTAAAGAACTGGACTTTCCTCCTTTAAAATAATAACATTTACTTGTAGTAGGCATTCTAGTACAGTGCTTGACACATAGCATTTAGTCTTTAAAAAGGGATTGAATTTCATTAGGCTTAAATATAAGTTAGGCAATGATCTTCCTCTCAAAGCTTTTAAATAATGATTTATTAGTGTCCCATCAAGCTCCTTGAGTCAGTGATTACTAATGCATTTTGATCAATCATATGTTGGTGCTTTATCATCTTTAAAATTTATATTCTGCTAATTAATATATTCTCCAGTCTTAAAAAGAAAGTATGTGAAAGTTTGTTGGAAGATTGGAAATAAAATATTTCCAAAGGTGTTTCCAAAAAGTCTGACATTTTAAAGCCAACAAGTTTCAAAATTCATCTACTTCCTAATATTTTTAAAATAGTATTTGCATTGATTATGATTATTTTTTTCTCCTCAGGGTGTTGCAGATGCAAATATTTTTCCTGTATTAATTGAGATTCTTCAGAAAGCAGAGTTTCGCACCAGGAAAGAAGCAGCTTGGGCGATAACTAATGCGACATCAGGAGGCACTCCAGAACAGATAAGGTGTGAAACAGATTTTTTAAACTGTTTTATAAATGTAAATAGGACAAAATTTCAAATAATACATATTTTTTATTTGTTGATGAAACTAAAACATTATTTCTAAGTTAGTTTCTTAAGCATTTCTAATATGAAATGACAGCATTTGTTATATCAGTTATTCACTCACAGTGGTTTATTTTTTTCATTTAAAGTATAATTAACATCATTCTTGGTAGACTACTTATGAAAAATCAGAGGTTAAAAAAATCTGAAGAAGAAGCCTGTGTTAATTTGAAAAATATACTATCATGGGCATTAAGTATTTTTTAGGTCATTAAAATCACATGCATGTAACTTTATAAAATGGCTAATAAATTTAAATATCCACTTATTTAAAATAAAATTGAAACAGACATTCCTAATTGGTTGTTAGCTTTACCTATGGATAGTATCTCACTTTTATTTTTCCATAAATTATTCTATTTTTTCTTAGGATAGCTTTTTGATTCTAGCCTTTTATTGTTTATTTATTTGTTTCTTTTACTAACAATATAAATAATAGGTATATGGGCTTTGAAGTCAGCCTGCTTTCAAATCCTGTTCCTTTAATAAAAGATGTGTGACCTTTACAAAGTCATTTAGTCTCTCTAATCCACAGTTTTCTTCATTTTTTAAATGGATTCAATAATGGATAGTACCTTGTGGTAGTATGTTGACAATTAAATGTAATTTGTACATTTAAAGTGCTTTAGCATGGTGCCTAAACGTTAAGGTCTGTACTAAGATTAGCTATTATCATTATTATAATTTATCATAATTTTTATTATCAATTCCTAAATCTCTTTTCATCTTCTGCTTTCACTCTTTTTTTTTTTTTTTTTTGGCTGCACCTTGTAGCTTTTGGGATCTTAGTTCCCTAGCCAGGGATAGAACCCATGCCCTCTGCAGTGGAAGCACAGAATCCTAATCACTGGATCACCAGGGAATTCCCTGCTTTTACTCTTTTTTCCTTGATAGCAAAATTCTACTTTGCAATTCTATAAAAGCCTGACTTCCTACAGAATCTTCTTGTTCTGAGGATCCCTTCATGAAACTCAGGACTTTTTAGGTTTCTTGAAGTGAATATTTAGGAAATATTTTCTAATGCATATTTGATTTATTTCTTAATTTATAAAACAAGAAGTCAGTCTGCTATGCCATTTTACAAATCACGTAGAGGATTTTGAAATCTACTTATTGGGAGATCATTGTCTATTATTGTCTTCATTTCTACTGTTATCTTCTTTTCTCAGATTCATATCTCTACATGTTGATAACATCTGTCTTTGCTTTTTATTTTCCATTTCTCTTCTTTGATTTAATTAGTATTATTTCCACTTCATTTGTGTTATGAATACAAGCAGTAATAAAACAAGGTCTTTCATTTGTTCTAACTTGTATTTTTTTTAATGCTGGTGTTATTTTTATCTGCTTAGGGGCCCAAAGTTTGTTTGTCCACCTATAAACAGTTGTATTTTTTTCAATTTATTTTCATCTTTGTGTCTGTTCCATATATTATTCCTTAAAATGTATTAGTATGGGGCTTCCCTGGTGGCGCAGTGGTTGAGAGTCCGCCTGCCGATGCAGGGGACACGGGTTCGTGCCCCGGTCCGGGAAGATCCCACATGCTGTGGAGCGGCTGGGCCCGTGAGCCATGGCTGCTGAGCCTGCGCGTCCGGAGCCTGTGCTGTGCAACGGGAGAGGCCACAACAGTGAGAGGCCCGCATGCCGCAAAAAAAAAAAAAAAAAAAAGTATTAGTGTGAATCAGGTGTCCAAACTGAGATCACTATTTTTCTAGCCAGTTTTCACTATTTCATTAACTCTACATATATGGGAAGAAGTCTTGATCTCAGATAAGGTTCAGCATGCATATCACTAATACTTACTGAGTGCCAGTTGTTGTGCTAAGTCATTTCAATTATTGAGCATCAGCAGTGCATCAGATACTTTCAAGTATTTTATTTTCTTTAACTTTATAACTCTGTGAGATAGTTATTCATTCAGCAATTATATTTGATCAGTCACAGTAATAATAGTATATGGCAAGTGAGTGCTCCAGTGAAGGTATGCACATTTAAAAAAGCCGGGGGTTGGGGGGATGGAAACTGTTACTGAATACCTGCAGTATTCTCGCAGCAACCTTCTGAGTTTGGTACTATTATTATTCCCACTTAAGATGTGGAAACTGAGGCACAGAGAAGTTACTCAAAAATCACACAACTAATAAGGAGTGGAATTAGGACTTGAAGCCATGCAGCCTGGCTTTAGAGCATATTTAATATGGACTTCAGGACATGCTTAATGTGGACTTTTTGCCAAGTGAACAAATCAGTTACTTTAAGGAGCTAATAACAACTAGAAAAGGAAAAAAGCATTAGGAAATGAGTAGAATAGTTTTTGTGATCATTATTTATTAAAATTATTCACAACATGGCCTGTTTTGCTCCTAGAAGCCATCTGTGCTTCTGAAACATAGCAGATGTTTTACGACATTAACTACAATTGTTTTTGTGGGAAATTTCCTGAAGTTTGATTTAGATGTCCTCTCCATCTTCATTTCTACCTATCCCCATATGACTCCATGTGTTTCATGGGCTAACTAACCATAAAAATCAAAACCAAAAATAAACCTTGAGCCCATTATTCTTAGTGCTCATATGCTATGCAAAAACAGGTGTAAGTACCAGTTTGCTTGCATGTATTTTTTTCTAATATTTGTAATACCATTTATTGCTAATTATGTTAAATTATGAAACTAGGAGAGTAAGAATTTTCAGGTTCCTATGTAAGTGAAAATTTAAATTTTTGATGTTTGAGATTGTATAAGAATACTTAATTGTTTATGTAGCATTTCGCTGAAGAATATTTTCATGTCATTGCTATAAATTATATTTATTCATATCTTTTAAAATGTTTTTTCCCCACTTTTCTTTTTTTAATTACTCTGAAGGTATTTGGTAGCCTTAGGCTGCATTAAACCACTTTGTGACCTATTGACTGTTATGGACTCTAAAATAGTCCAAGTGGCTTTAAATGGACTTGAAAATATTTTACGTCTTGGAGAACAAGAATGTAAGCAGAATGGAATAGGGATTAATCCATACTGTGCCCTCATTGAAGAAGCATATGGTAAGCAGTCAAAAATTTATAATTACTATCAATTTTTTTAATTGAAATACAAGTGATATATTGGTTTCATGTATATAACATAGTGATTCAATATTTGTATATACTGCAAAATGAGCATCATAATTTTAGTTCATGTCATGAAACATAGTTAAAATTTTTTTTCTTGTAATTAGAACTCTTCAGATTTACTCTCTTAGAAGCTTTCAAACATACAATACAGTATTATTAACTATAGTCCCCATTGCTGTACATTACTTCCCCAAAGCTTGTACAAACTAGAAGTTTGTGCCTTTTGGCAGCCCCTTTCACCCATATAATTCACCCCGCACCTGCTGCCTCTGGCAACCGCCAATCTGTCTGTGCTCTGTATCTATGAGCTCGGTTTTGTTTGTTTGTTTGTTTGTTTTTTTAGATTCTACATATAAGTGATATTATACAGTATTTGTCTTTACCTATGACTTGTTTCACTGACTGTAATGCCCTCAGGGTCCATCCAGGTTGTTGCAAATGGCAAGATTTCCTTCCTTTTTATGGCTGAATAATATTCCACTGTGTGTGGAGTGAATATACATATATACATATACATGTACATTTTCTTATCCATTCATTCTTTGATGGATACTTAGATTGCTTCCATGTCTGGGCTATTGCAAATAATGCTGAAGTGAACATGAAGGTTCATATATTTTTTGAGTTAGTGTTTTCGTTTTCTTCAGATAAATGCCCAGAAGTAGAATTGCTGGATTATACAACACTTATATTTTTAATTTTTTGAGGAGCCTCTGTACTGTTTTCCATAGTGGTTGCATCAGTTTACATTCCCACCAACACTGCACAAGGGTTCCCTTTCTCCACATTCTTGCCAACACTTGTTATCTTGTCTTTTTCATAATAATTATTCTAACAGGTGTAAGGTGATATCTTGTTGTGGTTTTGATTTGCATTTCCCTGATGATTAATGGTGTTGAGCATCTTTTTATGTACCTGTTGGCCATCTGTGTATCTCCTTTGGAAAAATGTCCATTCAGATCTTCTGCCCATTTTTTAATTGGATAGTTTGGTTTTATGCTATTGAGTTGTATGAATTCTTTATATATTTTGGATATTAAACCCCTACCAGGTATATGATTTGCAAGTACTTTCTCTCATTTCATAGGTTATCTTTTCATATTATTGACGTTTTCCTTTGCTGTGCAGAAGTTTTTTAGTGTGATGTGGTCCCACTTGTTTATCTTTGCTTTTGTGGTCTTTTCTTTTGGCATCAACTTCAAAATTCAAAAAACCATCGCCAAGACCAATGTCGAGGAGCTTACCGCCTATATTTTCTTCTAGGAGTTTTATGGTTTCACGTGTTACATTTGAGTCTTTAATCCATTTGGAGTTAGCTTTTGAGTATGGTGTAAGATGGTGGTCCAGTTTCATTCTTTTGCATGTAGCTATCATTTTCACAGCATCACTTATTGAAAAGACTGTCCTTTTCCCCCATTGCATATTCTTGGCTCCTTTGTCATAAATTAATTGACTATATATGTGGGTTTATTTCTGGGCTCTCTATTCTGTTCCACTGATCTGCTTATATGCCAATACTATACTGTTTTGGTTATAGCTTTATAATATAGTGTGTAAATCAGGGAGCATGATGCCTCCAGCTGTGTTCTTCTTTCTTAAGATTTCTTTGGCTATTTGGGTTCTTTTGTGGTTCTATACAAATTTAAGATTAATTGTTATATTTCTGTGAAAAATGCCGTTGGAATTTTGATGGAGATTGTATTGGATCTGTAGATTGCTTTGGATAGTATGAACATTTTAACAGTATTAATTCTTCTAATCCATGAGCATAGAATGTCTTTCTGTTTATGTGTGTCTTCTTCAGTTTCTTTCATCATAGTTTTCATTGTACAGGTCTTTCATGAACCTCCTTGGTTAAGTTTATTCCAAGGCATTTTATTCTTTTTGATGGAATTGTAAATGGGATTGTTTTCCTTATTTCTCTTTCTGATAGTTTGTTATTAGGGTATGCAACAGATTTTTGTATATTGATTTTATATCCTGTGGCTTTCCTGAATTCATTGATTAGTTATAACAGTTTTTTGGTGGGGTCTACAGTATTCTGTATGTAATATGCCATCTGCAAATGGTGACCGTTTTACTTCTTCATTTCTGAATTGAATGACTTTTATTTCTTTTTATTGCCTAATTGCTCTGGCTAGGACTTCCATTACTATGTTGAATAAAAGTGATGAGAATGGACAATCTTGTCTTGTTCCTGATCTTCGAGGAAAAGCTTTCAGCTTTCCACTGTTGAGTATGATGTTACCTGTGGGCTTGTCATATATGGCCTTTATTATGTTAAGGTACATTCACTATATACCCACTTTGTTGAGAGTGAGTCAATTCTTAATTATGTACCATAGGCATTTTCCCCCTCTAATTCTATAAAAATATTTTGTGTAAAAGCAGTATAATATTTTTGATATCTTTTTTTTACAGTTACCCTTAATTCTATTATCCTAACAATTTCTTTTTATTATTTACCATCCTTTTTACATTGTCCTTATGCAGAATTAGTTTACATTGATATAATTGCAGTCCATGTATAGTTTGGTGTTCTACTTTTAACATTTTGGAGGAATTTTATATTTTCTCCAAACAATACATAATTTCTATGATTTGCATAATTTTCTGGGATTTGCAATAGCCACATAATGTTATAAAAAGACAATGTTGCATGCTGTTTTAGCCATATTAAGTGGGGTTTTAGCCACACTCTTGTAGTTGACCATTAGTTTGTTTCCAATTCGTTTTGCACTTAACACATGCCAAAATAAACATCTTTCTGATGCTTATTTTTTAATATTTTTATTAAAAATATTATATTATTAATATATTTTAATATTTGTAATATACAAAATAACATTCAAATAATACAAAATATACAAAAATATAATATTTAATAATACTTTTCTTCTGTTGAGTTAATATTTGGGGATAAAATTTCAAGGATATTATTGCTGAGCTTGGGCACAAACTTCTTTTTAAGTTTTTGATATGTTTTCTCATTTTGCTTTCTGAAGGCATGTTACTCGGCAGTGTCACTGCCTCTTACTTGTTTTGTTGATTTTGCTGATTTAGCCAATGTAAAATGGTACCACCAAGTTGTTTTTATGTGTTTCTTGTTTTGTTTCATGTAGAAAGTGGTGTGTATTTTCCATGTGTTAGTATATTTCCTTATCTCAATTACATCTTTATTATACTTTGTTCAGTTACCAACTTGTAGTTTTCTGTAAAAATTTGAATTAATTTTATTTTATAGTTTATTTTAATACAGCTTTTCTCCCATCTTTTTTACCTTTTTAATTTAATGAGATAAACTGTGTTCTTTTATAATTAATAAATGGTTCAGCCTAATATTCTATTCCTTCAAAGTTTACAAAGTCATTGTCCTCACAGAGATTTGATGAAAATTATTTTATTTATTGGCTAGATTTTTCTGATTGGAGTCTTAAAATATATAACTTAACTCACATGGAATTTATTTTAGGATAACACATGAATCTAAGTCAGTATTTTTTCCTCTCAATATATTTCCATTAAATATTCACTTTCTGTTTTAAGTCCTATTATATTATATGGTTGAGTCAAGCTTTTATTTGTGATTCTTGAACCAAGCCTGGGAGATCACTTTGCCTTTATTTCAAATTATATAATGCCAATGGTTAAAACATCATATAAATAAAAGTTATCAATCACCGATTTAAGAATATTTCCATACTACAATCATTATTTTGATCCCAAGTTATACTAGAGTTTAGGCTATTCTATGATTGTATATAGATATGACTACTTTGCTTATTCCTTATATCCTGCAATCATATAATTAAAGAGGTTTATCTGTAATAAGTGAAAAAGATTTTTAGCATCACCCAGACTTGTATGTAGATTATTTTCTTGTAAGCAATAAAATAGAGCGCTGTAGATTCTCCTTATACTATCGAAATGAGCTTTTTCAGTTTCACTTATAGGCTGTATTAGATTTGCAAATAGTATTCATTTATCCTTATTGATATCTTTTGGCTGATTCTTTGAAAGAACTTGTGTGGTAGCTTGCTTGTATTTTAGTTTTTTTATTTTTATTTTGTTGCTTTCCCTTTTTGTGCTTTTTATTTAGCAGTTACTCTGGAAACAACTTGTGGAGTTACATAATGTAAAACTGTCATTTTAAAATTCAGAAACTAAAGTACAGAGGAACCAAACTTATTTGGGAAAAATCACACAACTAGAAGGGTGGAGTCTATGATCTTCCTACTCCCCAGCCTGTGCTTATTCTTCATACCACATTGCCCCATTCTTTCATTCTTGAAGTATAAGGCATAAGTGTTGGCTATCGGTATGTGCAAAAATTAGATAAAAGTTATGATATCAGTTATATGTAGAATCTAAAAAATACTACAAACTAGTGAATATAATAAAAAAGAAGCAGACTCTTATAGAGTAAACTAGTGGTTACCTGTGGGGTGGGGCAGTGGGAAGTACAAACTATTGGGTGTAAGATAGGCTCAAGGATGTAGTATACAGCACAGGGAATATAGCCAATATTTTGTAATAACTGTAAATGGAAAGTAACCTTTAAAAATTATATTTTAATCTTTTTAATTAGATAAAAATAACAATCCAATTGCCAGTGGACTGATGGATGCTATTGATTCATTATTTTGACTTAAATATATGTTGAAATTCGAGTTACAACTTTGTTTTTGTACATATGCTTTGTGTTAATAGGCCTGGATAAAATCGAATTTCTTCAAAGTCATGAAAATCAGGAAATTTACCAAAAGGCTTTTGATCTGATTGAACATTACTTTGGTGTAGAAGATGACGACTCCAGTATTGTACCTCACGTGGATGAAAACCAACAACAATTTGTATTTCAGCATCAGGAAGCACCAATGGAAGGGTTTCAACTTTAACTTGGTAGGAGGAAAAATTAATGTCTAAAAAGGGTAGCTTCAGATATCTCCTTTTTCTTGTAATGTCATTAGGAATATTTGATGTGTTTTTATGTAGAACAAAAAAAAGACGTTAATGCACTTTTAAAAAGCAAAACAAAACAAGTTTCCATCCATATGCAACCTTTTATTATAGTTTTGTTGTTATTTTGGTGTGCCTGTATATATGTCTTTCATTGTTTTATCTTTTTTTTGTATCTATTTGTGACCAGTTAAATACATTATGAGATTATTTAATAATTTAAGCCTGAAAAGGAAAACTTTAGTAAAGTATTACAGTAATGGTTCTGAATTTTTCTAGCATTCTTAGAAACTGCACATTAGCAGTACAGCTGTCGATAATTGCATTTTGGCAGTAAGTTTGATATGCCCATTCTTTACTAAATCTACCTCTCAAAGCAAAAACAAAACAAAAGAGCTTCAGAAGCATGAAACAGAGAAAAAGCTAAATTAGAATGTGAAAGTAGCTGTTACCTTAAATTATAAATCACTGTGCTATGTTATACTTTGCAAAAAAAAAATTACTACAGAAAACCTGTAAAAGTTACTTATAAAATACAGAAGAAATATTGTACTGATAATCAATTAAAATGTGGCAATTGTGAAGAGAGAAGCTGTTCTTCATGTTGAACACATTAAAATGATTACACAACATTTAAATGTTTGTGTTTTTAACATATAAATGCTATTATATTAGTATATTTTGTATTTTGACCAAATATGCCAACATTTTTGGAATAGTGTTTTATTATTTTTTCACTGCTCATTTTAAAGAGCATCATGAGATGCCATCATGAATCTAAAGTAGTGCTGCATAGCAAAAATAATACTGTATTCCTTTCTCTGATTTTTCAGAGCAGTAATTGAAAAGTTTCACTTTCTATGTAATAATGAACT
Organism: Lipotes vexillifer; assembly: GCF_000442215.2. NCBI lineage: Eukaryota > Metazoa > Chordata > Mammalia > Artiodactyla > Lipotidae > Lipotes > Lipotes vexillifer. The sequence goes on along the minus strand of NW_006781997.1, from coordinate 4,864,415 downwards.
TAGGTACTTGAATGGCAAAATTCTCCTGAAGAAATCACCTTGTTATGTGTTAAATTTCATTAAATGGACTTAAATGGTTTGGACACAAAAGGATGCTATTCATGAAAATTACTAAGGATTCTTTAATTGGGTGAACCCTATATTAGGATTTTTTTCCCCTTTGGTGATCCTCAAAGGGTCAAACTGCTGCTTGTTAATGAACCATCGTATTAGATTACATTTGTATCAGATACGTCAATATAATATTTCTGTTTATGTATTAACAGCAAAAACCTCTTCATACTGTGAAACTTTTTAAAAAAAGTTTCAATAGAAAATTATATATATATATTTATTTACAAATACATATATATTTGTGTGTGCGTTTTTCTCACAGTACTATACTTGGTAGTTTTCTAAGCAGATATGGTACTGTTGAATCAGTCTTTTCATCATTATAGTTATGTGCAGGCTATTTACATTTCCAATTGTATACCTAAAATACTTGTTTAAAAATTAGTTTACTGATGTTTTAAGATGGGAACTAAAAGCATTTTTGATATGATTCATAGTCTATTCTGTAAAGAAAGGTTTCATTTATGATAGCATTTATAATGTTTCTGCTGGAAATCAGAGGTATGTTACAAAAAGGAAATGTATATAGTAGTACTTTTAAATAGTATGACACTTTGTAAATTAAATATCATGAAACTAAGCTTTTGGCAATACACTTAAAAACCTACAAGCTATAGAATACAGGTTTAAATGGTGTCCACAATGCTGACTGCATCTGCCAAACCTCTTTTATATTGTTAAGTAGAAGATTGTATCTGTGCTCTTTTTATTGTAGTAGAAGTTATGAAGTTCAGTATATGTATATTCAAAAGAACAGGGTAGTTATATTAAAGATCACCAAATTGATGGTGAATTTATCAGATAAACACTTTTTTGTGATGCAGATAGTCTATAAGTATCAGGTGACAGGGTGTTCCACTCTTTCTAATCAATTGAACTTGTTAATGCAGCATAATTCATAGACTAACCAGCTGTGCCTGCTTTTTTTTTGAGGACCCTGTAGTCACATTAATAAATCTTTAAGCTAAGTCTTTCAAACAAAATAGTTCTTACAGAAGGAAAAATAATAGAAATAATAGAATGACCTTTGAGGGGAGGATTTTTAAATTTTTGCCAGTGAAATAAGCATTATATCTCTAAGTATAGAATTTGACCATATTTTAAGCATTTATATATAAAATTATATTTAATTCATTGGATCTGTTACTTGGGTAATTAATTTGATTAGATGTGAATGCAAAGGGTAATATGTAATAGTTGGTGTGGTGATGACTTTATTGAACCAATACTAGCAAATACTTTGTTCCTAAAAATTTTTTTAATATGACTACTCTTTTCAAATGTACTATTTTAAATGCTCCAAAATGTATTTTCATTAATCTTCACTGACCCTTGTGGGAAAATTTTTCTTTTTTCAACTTGCTTTCCTAAGATTTATTATATTTTAATCCGAGAGAAACTGTGCCAAAAAAAAAAATGAAAACATGTTGTAAAAGGGCAATGCATGCAACATTAATGTAAAAATCAAGAGAATACTTGAAAGAGTCCTTTACATTTATTGAATTAAATTCGGTGTTTTATTTTTGTCTGAATTTGAATTTTTACTAGCTAATCTATGCAATTATGCTTACTTGTTTTATATTTGTAAGTACTTGACTCAATGCCCTGGGGGTTTTTTTTACTCTGTTTTATTTTGAAAATTGTTCCTAGAACTTAATTGTTAGTGTCATTTTGTTCACTTGCTGATAGCACTAGAACAAGCAAGCAAAAAATAAAAACAAAAAAAAAGTGATAAAATCTGTTGGCACAGAAACGGCATATCATTTGGTAACTGTAAAACCTATTTGCAGATAAAGGTTGATTTTTTTGGATAAAGGACTTTTGTTGGACAAAGCATTACCTTTGCCTTCATATTTTTTCTTCTCTCAAGAAGGAGCATTTATGGATAAAGTAATTATAATACAAAGTCTTTGTGTATTTTTGTTGCTGTTCTAAATTCAGCAATCTACTGGCTGCTTTGTGAAACTGTGAAATCAAAGTAATTGTTGTTAACCTTTACTCATTTTAGTTCATAGCATTACTGTTTTATGAAATGTAACATATTAGGAGCCCATATGATGGATCTCTAAAAGGATAATGCATCTTTAAATTCTAATTGGGAAATGGGATGAGGGGAAGATATTCTTGCCAAACTAAATAAACCAACATTTGAGTAGTATGCAATATTATGAAATGTTACAGCACTATATTAAAAATAATAAAATACTATTTTACAATTGCATTTATATAAGTGTCTGTTTCACTTGTTTTCACTTATGATTGTATATGCCTAATAAAGCAAAAATAGATGCCCTGATTCATTAAAATTCCATCCCGTTTATAAAACCAGTAAGATTTCATTGGTAGCATTATCTGATAAAGTAGTATGTTGCTTTTATTTTAGAACTTGTATATTCAGCTGTAACGGGGAACATATCCAATTTATCTTTGTAGCTCAAGTCTTGGCAGTTAGTGGGACATTCACATGTTTCAACTGAGATTACTTTTACTTTTCTGTTATTTTAATGCAATACAATGCATTTATTTAAGGCTTCGAGTTTTAAACCTAATAAATACGAGGGAATGTCTGATTTAACTTCCTTAATATACTGTGAAACACAAAATCACACAGTAGCCAAGCTTAGGCCCTCCTAGCTTACTGTTTTTATTTTTTTCTTCTTCCACTACCATGGTTTTCTGTTGTTCATTTTGTGTGTGTGTGGGGGGGGGGGGTGTTTGTTTGCTTTGGCTGGCGTCATTTCCTTCAGTATTTGAAACTGTGTTAATCACAGAGTAGTGAAACTAATTGGATCAATTATTTTTAGGGTTTCTTGCTCCCAGTAAAGTGGTTGGCAGTTTTAGTGGGAAATGAATTCCTGAAAATGTATGAAAAATATAATGTACAAGTCAAACAATAGATTTAAACACGCAGTGGAGGTCCCATCGCAGAAATCCTTAAGTATACCCTTTAATTATGTGTTTACTCAGTTGTGTATTTGTTCTTTCATTTTTTTCCTTTGATATTTGAACAGTTTACCACTGAAATTAAATGAGCATATAATTCCCCCCTTTCAGGACATCTACTGATTTTCATGTTTGCTTCAGTAGTTTAAGTTTTAAGAGATACATACATCATATCATTATTAGTAGCACTTTAACATATCAATTTTCCATTCTGTTTTGAAATAAAAATTTCAAGTAGTTGCACTTCCAAGCACTGCTGTATAGCACTACCAGAACTAAAATGTTGATTGGGAGCAACCCCACCAAGTAAAGAGCTTGGAGTGTTTACTAGTTTATGCATAAATATTTAAATTTGGAAACAGTAGGCAGTTTAGGGAATTTAATGTGCAATTCCCCAGAGTACCTGTTATTTAAAAATTGGGAGTTTTAAACTTTGGACAATATTACTTTTGAGGGATCCCTCCTGTTCCCTTTCAGTTATGGTTGTTTTTTTAAACTGTTCTAAAAAAGCATGGCAAAGTTTAATATATTCTTTGTTTAGGTTTTCAGCATGACTATTTTCTGAGCATTCCAACATTTTTTTCTTTTTACATCTTTATTGGAGTATAATTGCTTTACAGCGGTGTGTTAGTTTCTGCTTTATAACAAAGTGAATCAGTTATACATATACATATGTTCCCATATCTCCTCCCTCTTGCGTCTCCCTCCCTCCTACCCTCCCTATTCCAACCCTCTAGGTGGTCACAAACCACCAAGCTGATCTCCCTGTGCTATGCGGCTGCTTCCCACTAGCTATCTACCTTACGTTTGGTAGTGTATATATGTCCATGCCACTCTCTCGCTTTGTCACAGCTTCCCCTTCCCCCTCCCCATATCCTCAAGTCCATTCTCTAGTAGGTCTCTGTCTTTATTCCTGTCTTACCCCTAGGTTCTTCTTGACATTATTTTTTCTTAAATTCCATATATATGGGTTAGCATACGGTATTTGTCTTTCTCTTTCTGACTTACTTCACTCTGTATGACAGACTCTAGGTCCATCCACCTCATTACAAATAGCTCAGTTTCGTTTCTTTTTATGGCTGAGTAATATTCCATTGTATATATGTGCCACATCGTCTTTATCCATTCATCCAATAATGGACACTTAGGATGTTTCCATCTCCTGGCTATTGTAAATAGAGATGCAATAAACATTTTGGTATATGACTCTTTTTGAATTATGGTTTTCTCAGGGTATATGTCCAGTAGTGGGATTGCTGGGTCGTATGGTAGTTCTATTTGTAGTTTTTTAAGGAACCTCCATACTGTTCTCCATAGTGGCTGTATCAATTCACATTCACATTCTTGCACCAGCAGTACAAGAGTGTTCCCTTTTCTCCACACCCTCTCCAGCATTTATTGTTCCTAGATTTTTTGATGGTGGCCATTCTGACCGGTGGGAGATGATATCTCATTGCAGTTTTGATTTGCGTTTCTCTAATGATTAATGATGTTGAGCATTCTTTCATGTGTTTGTTGGCAGTCTGTATCTTCTTTGGAGAAATGTCTATGTAGGTCTTCTGCCCATTTTTGGATTGGGTTGTTTCTTTTTTTGTTATTGAGCTGCATGAGCTGCTTGTAAATTTTACAGATTAATCCTTTGTCAGTTGCTTCATTTGCAAATATTTTCTCCCATTCTGAGGGTTGTCTTTTGGTCTTGTTTATGGTTTCTTTTGCTGTGCAAAAGCTTTGAGGTTTCATTAGGTCCCATTTGTTTATTTTTGTTTTTATTTCCATTTCTCTAGTAGGTGTGTCAAAAAGGATCTTGTTGTGGTTTATGTCATAGAGTGTTCTGCCTATGTTTTCCTCTAAAAGTTTGATAGTTTCTGGCCTTACATTTAGGTCTTTAATCCACTTAGAGCTTATTTTGTGTATGGTGTTAGGGAGTGATCTAATCTCATACTTTTACATGTAGCTGTCCAGTTTTCCAAGCACCACTTATTGAAGAGGCTGTCCTTTCTCCACTGTACATTCCTGCCTCCTTTATCAAAGATGAGGTGACCATATGTGCGTGGGTTTATCTCTGGGCTTTCTATCCTGTTCCATTGATCTATATTTCTGTTTTTGTGCCAGTACCATACTGTCTTGATTACTGTAGCTTTGTAGTATACTCTGAAGTCAGGGAGCCTGCTTCCTCCAGCTCCATTTTTCATTCTCAAGGTTGCTTTGGCTATTCGGGGTCTTTTGTGTTTCCATACAAATTGTGAAATTTTTTGTTCTAGTTCTGTGAAAAATGCCAGTGGTAGTTTGATAGGGATAGCATTGAATCTGTAGATTGCTTTCGGTAGTAGAGTCATTTTCACAATGTTGATTCTTCCAATCCAAGAACATGGTATATCTCTCCATCTATTTGTATCATCTTTAATTTCTTTCATCAGTGTCTTAAAATTTTCTGCATACAGGCATTTTGTCTCCTTAGGTAGGTTTATTCCTAGATATTTTATTATTTTTGTTGCAATGGTAAATGGGAGTGTTTTCTTGATTTCACTTTCAGATTTTTCATCATTAGTGTTTGGAATGCAAGGAGATTTCTGTGCATTAATTTTGTATCCTGCTACTTTACCAAATTCATTGATTAGCTCTAGTAGTTTTCTGGTAGCATCTTTAGGATTCTCTATGTATAGTATCATGTCATCTGCAAACAGTGACAGCTTTACTTCTTCTTTTCCGATTTGGATTCCTTTTATTTCCTTTTCTTCTCTGATTGCTGTGGCTAAAACTTCCAAAACTATGTTGAATAAGAGTGGTGAGAGTGGGCAACCTTGTCTTGTTCCTGACCTTAGTGGAAATGCTTTCAGTTTTTCGCCATTGAGGATGATGTTGGCTGTGGGCTTGTCATATACGGCCTTTATTATATTGAGGAAAGTTCCCTCTACACCTACTTTCTGCAGGGTTTTTATCATAAATGGGTGTTGAATTTTGTCAAAAGCTTTCTCTGCATCTATTGAGATGATCATATGGTTTTTCTCCTTCAATTTGTTAATATGGTTAATCACATTGATAGATTTGCGTATATTGAAGAATCCTTGCATTCCTGGAATAAACCCCACTTGATCATGGTGTATGATCCTTTTAATGTGCTGTTGGATTCTGTTTGCTACTATTTTGGTGAGGATTTTTGCATCTATGTTCATCAGTGATATTGGCCTGTAGTTTTCTTTCTTTGTGACATCCTTGTCTGGTTTTGGTATCAGGGTGATGGTGGCCTCGTAGAATGAGTTTGGGAAGGTTCCTCCCTCTGCTATATTTTGGAAGAGTTTGAGATCTCTTTTTCTTGGATCGATCCCTTGATCATTATGTAGTGTCCTTCTTTGTCTCTTCTAATACTCTTTATAAAGTCTATTAAGATTTTTAATCACAGTTTCAATTTCAGTGTTTGTGATTGGTCTGTTCATATTTTCTATTTCTTCCTGATTCAGTCTTGGCAGTTTGTGCATTTCTAAGAATTTGTCCATTTCTTCCAGATTGTCCATTTTATTGGCATAGAGTTGCTTGTAGTAATCCCTCATGATTTTTTTTATTTCTGCAGTGTCAGTTGTTACTTCTCCTTTTTCATTTCTGATTCTATTGATTTGAGTCTTCTCCCTTTTTTTCTTGATGAGTCTGGCTAATGGTTTATCTATTTTGTTTATCTTCTCTGCCACTCCCTTCTGGCTTGTAGAGTTTCTGCTGAGAGATCAGCTGTTAACCTTATTGGGGTTCCTTGTGTGTTATTTTTTTGTTTTTCCCTTGCTGCTTTTAATATGTTTTCTTTGTATTTAATTTTTGACAGTTTGATTCATATGTTTCTTGATGTGTTTCTCCTTCGATTTATCCTGTATGGGACTCTCTGTGCTTCCTGGACTTGATTAACTATTTCTTTCCCATATTAGGGAAGTTTTCAACTATAATCTCTTCAAATATTTTCTGAGTCCCTTTCCTTTTCTCTTCTTCTTCTGGAACCCCTATAATTCGAATGTTGGTGCATTTAATGTTGTCCCAGAAGTCTCTGAGACTGTTCTCAGTTCTTTTCATCCTTTTTTCTTTATTCTGCTCTGCAGTAGTTATTTCCACTGTTTTATCTTCCAGGTCACTTATCTGTTCTTCTGCCTCAGTTATTCTGCTATTGATCCCATCTCGAGTATTTTTAGTTTCATTTGTTGTGTTGTTCATTGTTGCTTGTTTCATCTTTAGTTCTTCTAGGTCCTTGTTGGATGTTTCTTGCATTTTCTCTATTCTATTTCCAAGATTTTGGATCATCTTTACTATCATTATTCTGAATTCGTTTTCAGGTAGACTGCCTATTTCCTCTTCGTTTGTTAGGTCTGGTGGGTTTTTATCTTGCTCCTTCATCTGCTGTGTGTTTTTCTGTCTTCTCATTCTGTTTATGTTACTGTGTTTGGGGTCTCCTTTTTGCAGGCTGCAGGTTTGTAGTTCCCGTTGTTTTTGGTGTCTGTCCCCAGTGGCTAAAATTGGTTCAGTGGGTTGTGTAGGCTTCCTGGTGGAGGGGACTAGTGCCTGTGTTCTTGTGGATGAGGCTGGATCTTGTCTTTCTGGTGGGCAGGTCCACATCTGGTGGTGGGTTTTGGGGTATCTGTGGACTTATTATGATTTTAGGCAGCCTCTCTGCTAATGGGTGGTGTTGTGTTCCTGTCTTGCTAGTTGTTTGGCGTAGGGTGTCCAGCAGTGTAGCTTGCTGGTCGTTGAGTGAAGCTGGTTCGTGTTGAGATGGTGACCTCTGGGAGATTTTCGCTGTTTGATATTATGTGGAGCTGGGAGGTCACTTGTGGACCAGTGTCCTGAAGTTGGCTCTCTCACCTCAGAGGCACAGCACTGACTCCTGGCTGCAGCACCAAGAGCCTTTCATCCACATGGCTCAGAATAAAAGGGAGAAAAAGTAGAAAGGGAGAAAGAGAAAGAAAGAAAGAAAGAAAGAAAGAAAGAAAGAAAGAAAGAGAAAGAAAGGGAAAGAAAGAAAGGAAGGAAGGAAGGAAGGAACGAAGGAAGAGAAAGAAAGAAAGAAAGAAAGAAGGAAGGAAAGAGAGAGGAAGAAAGAAAGAAAAAGAAAAAAAGAAGGAAGGAAGGAGGGAGGGAAGGAAGGAAAGAGAAAGATAAAGTAAAATAAAGTTATTAAAATATAAAATAATTATTAGAAAATTTTTTAAAGAAAACTCAAACCAAAAAACGTACAGATAGAACCCTAGGACAAATTGTGGAAGCAAAGCTATACAGACAAAATCTCACACAGAAGCATACACATACACACTCACAAAAAGAGGAAAAGGGGAAAAAAATCATAAATCTTGCTCTCAGAGTCCACCTCCTCAATTTTGGATGATTCGTTGTCTATTCATGTGTTCCACAGATGCAGGCTACAGCTTAAGCTGTTTGTGGAGCTTTAATCCGCTGCTCCTGATGCTGCTGGGAGTGATTTCCCTTTCTCTTCTTTGTTCGCACAGCTCCCGGGGCTTAGCTTTGGATTTGGCCCCGCCTCTGCCTCTGCGTGTAGGTCGCCGGAGGGTGCCTGTTCTTCTCTCAGACAGGACGGGGTTAAAGGAGCAGCTGCTTCAGGGACTCTGGCTCACTCAGGCCAGGGGGAGGGAGGGGTGCGGATGCGGGGCGGGCCTGCGGCAGCTCGCTGTGCATTCTCCCGGGGAAGTTGTCCCTGGATCCTGGGACCCCGGCAGTGGCGGGCTGCACAGGCTCCCCGGAAGTGGGGTGTGGATAGTGACCTGTGCTCGCACACAGGCTTCTTGGTGGCGGCAGCAGCAGCCTTAGCGTCTCATGCCCGTCTCTGGGGTCCGCGCTGATAGCCGTGGCTCGCGCCCGTCTCTGGAGCTCCTTTAAGCAGCGCTCTTAATCCCCTCTCCTCGCGCACCACGAAACAAAGAGGCAAGAAAAAGTCTCTTGCCTCTTCGGCAGCTCCAGACTTTTCCCGGACTCCCTCCCGGCTAGCCGCGGTGCACTAACCCCCTGCAGGGCTGTGTTCACGCCGCCAGCCCCAGTCCTCTCCTGGCGCTCTGACCGAATCCCGAGACTCAGCTCCCAACCTCGCCCGCCCCAGCGGGTGAGCAGACAAGCCTCTCGGGCTGGTGAGTGCCGGTCGGCACCGATCCTCTGTGCGGGAATCTCCCCGCTTTGCCCTCCGCACCCCGGTTGCTGCGCTCTCCCCCGCGGCTCCGAAGCTCCCCCCTCCGCCACCCGCTGTCTCCGCCCGCGAAGGGGCTTCCTAGTGTGTGGAAACCGTTCCTCCTTCACGGCTCCCTCCCACTGGTGCAGGTCCCGTCCCTATTCTTTTGCCTCTGTGTATTCTTTTTTCTTTTGCCCTACCCAGGTACGTGGGGAGTTTCTTGCCTTTTGGGAAGTCTGAGGTCTTCTGCCAGCGTTCAGTAGGTGTTCTGTAGGAGTTGTTCCACGTGTATCTGTATTTCTGGTCTATCTGTGGGGAGGAAAGTGATCTCCGTGTATTACTCTTCTGCCATCTTCCTGATCGCTCCATTCCATCTTTTAAATTGTTTTATTATAAAATATACACGGGGGCTTCGCTGGTCGTGCAGTGGTTGAGAGTCCACCTGAAAATGCAGAGGACATGGGTTCGTGCCCTGGTCCGGGAAGACCCCACATGCCGCAGAGCGGCTGGGCCCGTGAGCCATGGCCACTGAGCCTGCGCGTCTGGAGCCTGTGCTCCACAATGGGAGAAGCCACAGCAGTGAGAGGCCCAAGTACGGGAAAAAAAAAAAAAAAAGTATATATAGATATATACACACACACGATGAGAATAATGTGTAAGAAGACAATTTGAATAATAACATGAACACCTGTGTATTCGCCATCCAGCTTAATTAATTATTATCAGTCCCTTGTAGATATTACTCTGGATTTTATTAATAATCCCTGTGCTTTTTCCTCAGTTTCATCTCATGTGTATGTATCCCTAAGAAATACAGATTCCCCTGCCTGTTTTTTAAATATGTAAACTGGAGTATTTTTTATATCTGTGGCTCTTTTGTTTTGGCTGAATGTTAACATTTTTTGAGATTCATTCATACTGATGCATGTATCTGTGGTTTGTTCATTTTCCTTGCTGTATACTAATCCATTTTGTGACTACATCATGATGACTGATAGGGAAAGTTCTATTTTGCTTTTGTTCAGAATCGTCTTAGCTCTTTGCATTTCCATATAAATGTAGCATTCACTTGTTCAATTCTATGAAAAGCCTCTTAGGGATTTTGGATGAAATTACATGTAATCCATAGGACAATTTTGGAGGAATTAACATCTCAATGATACTAACTCTTCCTATCCATGAACAAGTTATATAGCTCACCATTTATTTAGATCTTCTGTAGTGTATTTCAACAAATTTTTATAATTGTCTTCATAAATGTTATCGATAAATAATAGACAATCTATAATAGGAATAGAAAAGAGTTTTATTTAAGGCAAACTGAGGAGTTATTTGCTAAAGTAATATTTTGGACATTGGATTAATAAGTAAAATATTCTATTAAAATTAATTTCACTGATTATTTTGACTTTTTAACATGGCTATTAGAAACATAAATTACATATATGGCATTATTTTTCTATTCATTGACAGTGGTATAAGAAGCTTAATACAGTAAACTTCCTTTTCCTCCCTCTCTGCCTTTGTGCTACTGTCAGATTTTTCTACATGTTATAAACTCCACAATGCATTTTTTAAAATTTTGCTTTAAACAGTCAACTATTTTTAAAAGGTTTAAACAAATTATAAAGGTTTTTAAAAATATATTTGCCCACATACTTACCATTTCTACTATTCTTCAATTCTTTGTGTAGATCTAGATTTCTATCTGATATCATTTTCCTTCTGCATGAAGGACTTATATTTTTGTATTGTAAGTTGCTGGTGATCAATTCTGTTAGCTTTTGTATGCCAACATAAACCTTTATTTCACCTTCATTTTAAAAAGATATTTCTATTGGGTATAGAATTCCAAACACATTTTGTTCTTTCAAGATGTTGCCCCCACTGTCATCTTATTTGCTTTGTTTCTGGCAAGAAGTTTGCTATCATTCTTAATTGTTGTTCCTTTGTGTGTAATGTTAACTTTTCTCTGCTTTAAAAATTTTTTTCTTTATCACTGGTTTTAAGCAATTTGATTATGATGTAACTTGGTATGCCTTTTTTTCATGTTTCTTATTCTTGCAGTTAGCTGAGCCTCTTGGATTTGTGAGTTTATAGTTTTCATCAAATTTGGAAACATTTCAACCATTATTTCTTCAAATATTTTTAAAATTCCAATTCCACTTATATTAGGTTGCCCAAAATAGTCATGCTGCTTACTGATGCTTTGTTCATTTCTTTTTCAGTTGTTTCTCAATATGTGTTTCATTTGGGATAATTTTTCTTGCTTTGTCTTCAAGTTCACTAATCAACAAGATTAGTGTCTAATCTGCTTTTAATTTCATTAGTGTATTTTTCATATGATACTTTGTATATTTTATTTCTAGAAGTTCTATTTGGGTCTGTTTTATATCTGCCATGTTTTTTCTTACCATGCTCAAGCTTTCCTCCACTGTGTTGAACATAACAAGTAGAATTATAGATGTTATGTTATATTGTCCTTGTCTGCTAATTCTATCATCTGTGTCATTTCTTGGTCTTTCTTTTTATTGATTTTTCTCCATACTATGGGTTATATTTTACATTGGCATGCGTTCTGTGCACATCTGGTAATTTTTTATTGGATACCAGGCATTGTGAATGTTACTTTGTTGGCTATTAGATATTAGATTATATATATATATATATATATATATATATATACACACACACATATATATGTATATTCTTGAGCTTTGTTATCAGAAAAATTAAGTTACTTGGAGAAATTTTTATTCTTTACATAAAGGCTTGCTTTTGAACTTTGTAAGGCAAGCACAGATAGCTTCTTCTTCTTCTTTTTTTTTTTTACTGAGACAATACTATTCCTAGTACTCTGCTACTCTATGAAACAGAAGGGTTTCCACTTTGTCTGGAAACTATTCTTGGCCATGTGTGAGCTCCAAAAATTGTTTCTCCTTGTTCTTTCAGGTGGTTCTTTTCATGGTATTGGGTAGTAGTCACATGTGGTCATCAGTACTCAGCTGCAGATCTCCGGAGCTATCTGTGCAGCTCTGTCACCTTGATACTCTACCCTGTGAAATCTGGTTGTCTTATCTTCCCTGGCCTCCCAACTCTTTCTCCTCAACTCAGAATTCTAAGTTCCACATGGGTTTCCCTTCTATGTCCTGCAGTCTTGAAACTCTCTAGGCAGTAAGGTGGAGCAATCATAGGGCCCAACTAACCTATTTCCTCTATTTTACAGATCACTGTCCTTGAGTGCCTGATATCCAGTGTCTGGAAAGTGTCATTTCATATTTCTGTCTGATTTTTTAGTTGTTTGTGGCAGGAGAGTGACTCTTGTCCCTATTATTCCATTTTGGCCAGAGGGAAAGATGACATGCCAATTTATAATGTTCTTTTGGCTTTCATCCCTTTTATCATTTCTAATTTTGTTTTCTTGTACTTTTTTATCTTGATGACATTTGCCAAATTAGGTTATAGTGATCCTCTAAATTCTATGTTTGCATTTACCTCATTAGTTTCTGCTCCTAATGTAACCGAGCAGGACGCTCTAAGACCTTCCCAGGACAGACCCCACCCATGTCCTCTGCCTGCCTTTTGTCTGTAGAAAGAATTTAGTCAAAGAATAAAATGGATCAGAGAAGTGAGAAAATGCAGGAAGAAAGGAAAACAGTCAAGCAAGACAAAATAATAATACTTTAGCCATTAAACAGAGTCAAGGACCTTTAGTTCTTCCTCAAGGGCTGTAGATAATATCTGAGCCCTGTCCTTTGAGCTGTTTTGCAGATACTGAATCCCCCACCAGGTGGAAGAAGTTAACTGTCCGCTGCCCACAAGTATGTAGACTCCAGACCAGACCGGTTGGAACCAGAAGGGTCATGATGCTGACTCCCGATTACCTCACCACCAACCAATCAGATGAATGTCCACAAGCTGATCACACCCTGCTCCTTGAAAACTCACTACCCGCTCCAGGGGGGACACACAGTCTTGAGGGCATTAGCCCGTTGTGGCCCCCTTTGCCTGGCAAAGCAATAAAAGCTACTCATTTCTCCTTCACCCAAAACTCTGTCTCCGTGTTTCTTTTCAGCACCGGTGAACAGAGGCTGAGTTTCAGCAACATTAATTTTATAATTTCCAATGTTTTATTTCCTTTGGATTTATTCAATTTTTTCTAATTTCTTAGGGATGTTTACACATTTGTTTAAACCTTTCTTTTCTGAGAAAAGCGTTTTGTGAGGCTAACAATTTACTTTGAAGTACCACTTCAGCTGCATTCCACAAGCTTTAATATATATAGCTTTTTCTTATCATTCAGCTCTAAGCATTTTAAAGCTCCCATTATGGGCTTCCCTGGTGGCGCAGTGGTTATCTGCCTGCTAATGCAGGGGACACGGGTTCGAGCCCTGGTCTGGGAGAATCCCACATGCCGCAGAGCAACTAGGCCCGTGAGCCACAACTACTGAGCCTGCGCGTCTAGAGCCTGTGCTCTGCAACAAGAGAGGCCGCGATAGTGAGAGGCCCGCGCACTGCGATGAAGAGTGGCCCCCGCTTGCCACAACTAGAGAAAGCCCTCACACAGAAACGAAGACCCAACACAGCAAAAATAAATTAATTAATTAATAAACTCCTACCCCGAACATCATCTTTAAAAACAAAACAAAAAAACCCCTCCCATTATGATTTACTCTTTGACCAAAGAGTCATTTAGAAATGTGTCTTTAAATCTTCAAACTTTAAAAACATGCCCTTAATTTCTAAGTTGTGATGTGATTACATGTAGTTTAAAAGTTGATGAAATGTGCTTCATGACCTAGTATGTGCTCAGTTTTAGTGAAATGTTGCATGCATGCTAGAAAAGAATTTGTTTTATTAATTGATTCACATAATTTATATCTTTACTATTCAGCTTAATTTGTCAGTTTCTAAGAGAGGTGTGTTAAAATTTCCCAAGATGATAGTGGGTTTATTCATTTTTTTCCTTGGAGTTCTGGCTGTATTTACATGCTACATTATTTTGTGCATACAGATTTAGAATTACTATATCATTTTTTCAGGTTCAAATGAGAATCTGTACATTTATGTGCTAAAAGAATAGAACAATAGTTATTACAAAACTGATATTTTCAGATTACATGAGAAGTGAATTTAAATAAAACAAACTAGTTGAAACTTAATTGAAAATATTTTCCCTTTCAGTGTTTGTGGTGGGAACAATGGACTTCCCTCCTGAAGGCTGAAGATATAGCAGTGTTAGGTCAAGATGAAAAATATGATCAGATCAAAAGGTCAGGCATGGCTTTACATGATGAAATCTTCTGTACCAGTACACCAGAATATGGCCACCATCCAAAGAGGCAGACAGCAGATGGAATGGAAGAGTATGAAACCTTTGATCTAGGATTTACTAATGTTAAAAAAAATAAGTGAAAGAGAATAGGTTGGTTAATAAAATGACGTAACTTAAGGGAAAACAGGATTCGTAACAACAAAAAAGCCCTGTTCTCAATCCCCTACTCCCTGCAGCCACAATTTCAGAATAAGAATGTATACTTCATGTATTAATCTTTTATGCTGTTTATGAGACAGGCAAGATAAGTATTTTTTCTTTCCTTCTTGAACCATAGGAGTAACTAACTTTTCACCCACAAACAAGTGTTAGTCACTTGTGGTTTTAAGTTTAAAGTGTACAGTGTAATGATTTGACTTACAATTATTGTGAAATGATTACCACAGTAAGTTTAATTAATATCCATCATCTCACATAGATATCCCCCCAAAAACAAAAAAATTGGTTTTCTTCTTGTGATGAAAAAATATGGAACGCTTCAGGAATCTGCATGTCATCCTTGTGCAGGGGCCATAATCTCCATATCATTGCAATTTAGTATACATGCTGTTGAAGCAAGCACTATTGTACTTTCACTGTACATTTATTTTTAAAGAAAAAGAAAGTAAAAGCTGGTCGAGCCCAAGTTTCCCAGACAAATAAACTCAAATCTTTCCGTCATGTCTGATATTATAATCTAGTATGTAAATTTAAAAATTACAGCTGTTTTTATATTCCTTGTGTTGTCTGATTTGGGTGAAATGCCACTTGTTCATGACACAACCCTTTCCTAGGCCAAAATAAAAACAAATATTAAGAAACAAAATTTTATCTTATACTGTTAGAGGGAAAAAAACAGACTCTATTATATATTGATACTTAAGTGCTAACATTCTTATTTTTCAAACCTTATTTCTCAAAATTCATAGTAACCTTGAGAAGTTTAGAGACACTGGCTCTGTTATTTCTTGTCATATTTATTATGTAGCAAGAGTAATTATAAGAATTAAGGGGTAAATACATATTTGTTGTCCAAGTGTAATTTGGAGAACACATAAAACTTTTAGTTTATGAATTAACTCTGTCATCTAATAGCCCACCTGGTCTTTCATGGAATAATAAAATGCATATCCCTGGGGTGAAAATCTATAGTTCCAGAATATTCTCAGCTATCTGGTCTGCTACATGCTAAAGTTAGACTGGAAATAAGAAAATGTTAGATAAAAGCATCTTGCTTTACCTGACCCACCTTCCAAGGCCCCATTTGTAAGGAGTACAGACTGGAAATCCTATGTCCCCTGGATCCTTTCCAGGGTATCAGCCTATTGCTGAATTTTAGTTTCTTCATTTTAAAAATAGGGTCAAAAATACCTGTCCCAACACACATTAGAATGATTTACAGACTTAATGAAATTATACCGAAGTACTCTGTACCTACGAAACATAAATTTATATAATAGTTACTTTGTATTGAGCATCTATTAAGTTCTAGGAGTAGTGCTGGGTGCTTTACATATATAATGTTACCTCTTTTAATCCCCAACACAACCCTGCAAAGTTGTTATAATTACATTGAGTTTATAAATGAAATATTAGAAGCTCAGAGGTTGAGTGCTTTGCTAAGTTCAAACAGCTGGAAAAGGCAGAGCCGGGAATCTGGATATTACTTCCAAAGAGAGACTTTACTTTTTCCTTTGTAAAGTAAGGCAACAATGTCCTTAAGGATGTTAGATGTGTTAAAGAAAGGGGGAAAAAAATCACTGAATAATCTATCCCACCAGCAAAATTGACAGGTGAAACCTATGCTCACATTTTAGAATAGACCACAGACCACTTGAAATACCCTGTATTTCATACATTTTAAAATAGTTTTGATGCATCAACTGTAAGATGAAAGTGAAAAATAGATGTTTTAGACATAAGAAAAATATGGTATCTATCCCAGCTAGACTCAAGCTTAATTTTTCATATATTCCATTCTAATCATTATCAAGCATATAGACAAATCACAAATGACCCCAAACAGGAAAAACATAACAACTCCCTTTGCTTTTAGAAGATGTGTGAGACACAAGTCTTTTTAGAAAACCAGGAAAAATAATTTTCTAATAGTGACTAATATGCCTTCCTTAGTCATTAAAACATACTTTTTTATAATCGTAATAATAAAGCCATATATTCACACTTCATAAAAATGAAATCACCAAGTAAAAGCAGAATATTCATCACACTAATCTTTAAATTCCATCTCTAAAAATGTAGTTAAATACATCAATTTCTAACCTCTCAGAACAAATAGATTTTAGGCACTGGAATGAATAACTGCCCAGAAAAGCAGCATTGCCTCAATCCCAATATAATTTGGTAGTCAACATTCTTGCTTTCCAGTTAAAAGATTTCATGAGAAGAAACACTCGGCTTTTGAGGTTTCACTGATCAAGAGAACGTTTCTGAGTAGACACTGAGCAAACATTTTTAAAAGCATTGTCACAGATACGTCATCACTCCTCATTGCCAGACACAATCATGTTACCTCCTGACTCTGTACAGTTATGGACAGTGTCAGTACCCACTCCACTGTCAATCAGTGAATCCTTGGCATCATATCTTCCATGGATTTCTGCCTTCCAAATCCAGGTTCCACTGTCATAACCAAAGCCTTCTCTATCTGATTAGCCCATGGTGCCAAATGCTCACATGCCTAGTTTAATGGCAGGGTCAATTTCATCTCATTCTCATATGTCTTTAATCAAAGCCCTGGATTCTCAGTAACCCCCAGATTAAATATTGATTGGTTCTTGCTACAGCCATTCACTTTATCCACTGGTCTAGCCGAGACACTATCACGTGCATATCCAAACCTAGCTGCTTGTGGAGGCTTTCTACAGCAGGGTGACCAAAGGTGATGTTGGGGACAAAATATATCCAAGGGCAGAGAACCAGCCTTGAAGTCCAGCATCTAGGGGCTCTCAGCCCCTAAATTTGCCAGATTGCTGTTGAGGGTGGACAGGCCAATCTTGCCATTGGATGCCATTGTACCAAGAGAATGATATCTTTTGATGAATTGAATCTTTTACCAATATCTTGTAACCCTCTATATCTCTAGTAATTAATTTTATCTTAAAGTTTATTTTGTCTGACATTTATTCAATTAATCCCCCACTGATGGACATTTAAATTGTTTTCAGTCTTTTGCCATTGTAAATAGTGTGGCAATGAATATCACTGTAAATTTCGAACTCAGTAAATACGTATACAATTTTGCTAGGTATTGTCAAATTTCCATCCATAAGGGTTGTACTATCTTTCATTCCAAACAGCAACATATGTGAGCACCTCCTTCTCACATATGGAAATGGTATGTTATTCAGCTCACTTTTTAAAAAAGCAGCTTTATTGTGGTGTAATTTATATATCATAATATCCACCCATTTTAAGTGTACAATTTGAGTTTTCATAAATTCACACAGTTGTGCATTTCTACAATCCAGTTTCAGAGCACTTCCACCACCTAAGTTCTGCTGTTAATACTTTTAACCAAATAATTGGTGTAGATTTATTGGGAGCTGCAGCTAACACAGATGGCATAAATTCTGGCCCCAAATACACGTGGTAACAAACTTGTGGTTAGGAATTCTTCAAGAATTGTTTTCTACTTTTCATTTAAATCTAAAGATGATAAATAGGTGAGTTTCTTACTCAACCCCTCACTCTGTTGGTTTTTGTGTCAGTCTGACTAGGCTATAGTACACAGTTACCCACTTAAACACTAATCTAAATGTTGCTGTGAAGGTATTCTGTAGGTGGGATTAATACTTTCAGTCAGTTGACTTTAAGAAAAGGAGATACATTTGATAATCTGAGTGGGCCTTATCCAATCATTTGAAAGACCAGCAGAGCAAAACAAAGGTTTCCTGAGGAAGACAAAAATTCTGCCTTTGGACTATAGTTTCAGCTCCTGCCAGAGGGTTCCCAGCCTGCTGGGCTGCCCTACACATTTCTGATTTGCCAGCTCCCACAGTCATGTAAGCCAATCCCTTTAAATAAATAAATAAAATGTTAATGAATAAATATATATAGAGAGATAAATATATAGATAAATCTATTTATATAGACATAAACTCTTGTACTGATTATAGATATAGATATAGATATAGATATAGGTATAGATATAATCAGTCAGAAATCTGACTGCTCCAGGCACCCCACCATTACCACCAAATCTCAGCTCAATCCTCTGACAATATAAACTTTCTGGGATTCTGGCTTCATGTGGATGTCCATCCTCTCAGCTTTACCTAGCCTCATGTTTTTGTTTATTCCCCCTAGCATATGATCACATAGGATATCTAGATGCCCCCATGGCAAGCAGCAGCATAAGACAGGCTTAACTCTGGATTTTTACTTTCTTATTGTCTATAGCAAGGATCTTCCTTCTTTTCCCAACAGTTCAGTCAAGTGTTTTAAAAGATGTTTTAAAAAATATTTTAACCAGGATTTTTAGCTCAATGCTGGATGACTTCTCTGGAAATCTAGTCTTCCATCTACCCAGAAAGGGAAATCATCACATCTATCCTTATAAACATTTTCTTTGAGGTTTTCTATAATATTTAGAATATCCCAGGAATCTTCGAGCAGAGTGTCAAAGACTTTCAAGGAAGTATACAGAGTAAGGTATTCTTAAGAAAATTGATTTCTAGATCTTTAAACTTTATATATACTCTTTCCTAAAACTGACCTGTCTGAGAATAGACTGTGGTCTGCTAGTTCTTACCTCTTCTCATAATCAACTTTGTACTGTTATGCCACCCAAAATATCAATACTTGTCTTCCATTCTTGATTCTTATTCATGCTTTACTCCGTGGTGTAAAAGCCTTCTGCATGACAAATGGGTAATTCAGAACACACAGCTCCTGAAGAGGAGTCCCACAAGGGCAAAGACAGCCCCTGTGCAAAAGGCTACAGCAGTCAATGCCTTGGTTCATCCAGGGGGTGGACTCATAACAGTGCTTCCTGCCTTCTCTATCTACCTTAGAATTGAACTCAGAAGTGAGATTATTGTCAGAGGAATGGGTATCACTGTCATTTTCAAATGAAAGTGAGACTTTTTCTAACAGAAAGTTACTCTAGGTTTGATTTGACTTATTAGTTTGACAATGAGGACTGGCTTTGTCCTGAAAATTACAAAGCGGACATCCTCCATAAATTGAATGAGCTAACTAGGTAGCTTCAGGGTTATGATGGAAAATATATTTAAAGTACATTTAATACACAATAAAATGGAATTTATATCATTTCAACTAATTACATTTTAAAATTATAGATGCCAAATTAAAATGTGTGAGGAGATATATAATTTGTAAAGCTGTTTTAGGGCTTACTCAAGTTTGAAGACCATTGACTCATACCATTTTTATTTCTTTAATGTTTTTGTCTTTTTTAAATTGCTTTTACAATTACTGTTTTAGTACTTTTATCATTTTAAAATAGGTTTTGAAATTCATACTTCTCAGTTTATAAGACTTTTTAAACCTGTTTCATCTAGTTGCAAACTATGAAAAGAATACCCAGAGGGACTAACCAATCACCAAATACAGTAGAACTTTGGTTGAAAATTAGTTTAGGTTTTAAAGAGCCCTTAGTGATTCAATTCAACAATGTTTTAATGAGATGCACAGAATGCTCATTTTAGCATTATCTTTAGTGGCCAAAAACTGGACCAAATATTCAGATAAACTGTGGCATATTCATACAATGGAATACTATAACACAATAAAAATGAATGAACACATGCTACAATCTGTGGATGAATCTCACAATATAATGCTGAGTATAAGAATTCACACTCACAGGTGTATATTGTGTAATTCTATTTATATGAAGTCTGAATACAGGCAAAAATAATCTATGGTGATAAAACTCACAACGATGGTTATCTGTGGAGGGTAATCACTGACAGGGCAGAAAGGAGGCTTCTGATGTGCTCTTGATGATGTTCTACATCTCGACCTGGGCAGTGGCTATAGAAGTGTGTTCACTATGTAAAAATCTGTCAAGCTGTATACACTTTTGTGCATTCTCTGAATGTATGTTATACTTCAACAAAACTTTACTAAAAAGTAGAAATAAAAAAGACTTTGTGGTTCTTGTTACCAAAGTAAAACCTTGGCAAGTATCTTGTTAAATAGTCTCTTTTACCTATCTTTTATTGTTGCTGATAACTGTGATGTCTGTGTTGCTGTGATGCTGTGATGTCTGTGTTGCTGTGATGTCCTGATGATCACTTTGTCAGTTAGACTATCATTTAGCCTTGCCCTGTGCAGCCAACGCAGCTTCCTCATGCCACTTTGCCTTATTTGCCAGGTTCCAACTTGTTAAAGACTCGTGTCATTCTGCAGCCTGCAGAAACAAGCAAACAAATAAAAAGCAAAGCATTTTGACACTCTGGAAGAATTTGTGTTTTAGATAGAGAAACACAGGAAAGACTCTATGAAAAGGAGAGAAGTAACTTAAAGCATCTGTCACACATAGCATTTGAGAAGAATGATCCTTTGGTACAGAAAAAAAATTTACTTCAGTTGCTAGAGTTCCAGTCAACAGGACAGCTGATATCAAAATTCTGCCCTCACCCTCTCTTGGCACACATGGATATATTTGTTGGATAAAAAGTTAACAAATATATTTTCAAATACTTAATGAAGCTCAAATTCAAGAAAGGGAAATCCTCAGGTACCAGACATGGAAAGAACGAAAAAGGCATGAATTGCTGGGGAATGAGAAGGACTGAAGCCAGGATAGAAGGAAATGGCTTCAAACGGGAACATTAGGGGAAAATATTGGCTTTAACAGCTGTGGGCTGGGAGTTGAATCTCTACACCAACAAGCGTGTTCAGGATTTGGATCTTGGGCAGAGAGCTGAGGTATTTCTGTGAAATGACTAAAACTCCTCTCACCAGCCAGAGGAAATGGCAAGGAAACTAGGCATTTAGCTGGGGAAAAATTTACCTGTGAAAAGAAAAGATAATTAGCATTATGATCAGGAGGAAAGAACGCTAGCTAGAAAATAGACCTGAGGAAATAATCTAAATGCAGCACAGAGATAAAGGTGCAAAAAGCAGAAAAGAGAAGTTAAGAGACACAGAGGACAGAATTAGAACTTCCAAAATATATTCTTTTTTTTTCACATCAGGATACTGAGATACCAAGGGGGGTAAATGACTCGTCCACAATCACACAACTAATAAGTGGCTATATTTTAGAGTATTATGAGCTCGTTTTTCTTAACATCTTTATTGGAGTATAACTGCTTTACAATGTTGTGTTAGTTTCTGCTGTATAACAAAGTGAATCAGCTACACATATACATATATCCCCATATCCCCTCCCTCGTGTGGCTCCCTCCCACTATCCCTATCCCACCCCTCTAGGTGGTCACAAAGCACCAAGCTGATCTCCTTGTGCTATGCGGCTGCTTCCCACTAGCTATCTATTTTACATTTGATAGTGGATATATGTCCATGCCACTCTATCACTTCATCCCAGCTTACCCTTCCCCCTCCCCGTGTCCTCAAGTCCATTCTCTATGCCTTTATTTCTGTCCTGCAACTAGGTTCATCATTACCAATTTTTTTTTAGATTCCATATATATGTGTTAGCATATGGTATTTGTTTTTCTCTTTCTGACTTTACTCTATATGACAGTCTCAAGGTCCAGCCACCTCACTACAAATAACTCAATTTCATTTCTTTTTATGGCTGAGTAATATTCCATAGTATATATGTGCCACATCTTCTTTATCCATTCATCTGTTGATGGACACTTAGGTTGCTTCCATGTCCTGACTATTGTAAATAGAGCTGCAATGAACATTGTGGTATATGACTCTTTTTGAATTATGATTTTCTCAGGGTATATGCCCAGTAGTGGGATTGCTGGGTCGTATGGTAGTTCTATTTTTAGTTTTTTAAGGAACCTCCATTCTGTTCTCCATAGTGGCTGTATCAATTTACCTTCCCGCCAACAGTGCAAGAGGGTTCCCTTTTCTCCACACCCTCTCCAGCATTTATTGTTTGTAGATTGTTTGATGATGGTCATTCTGACCAGTGTTAGGTGATACCTCATTGTAGTTTTGATTTGCATTTTGCTAATTATTAGTGATGTTGAGCATCCTTTCATGTGTTTGTTGGCACTCTGTATATCTTCTTTGGAGGAATGTCTATTTAGGTCTTCTGCCCATTTTTGGATTGGGTTGTTTGTTTTTTTGATATTGAGCTGCATGAGCTGCTTGTATATTTTGGAGATTAATCCTCTGTCAGTTTCTTCACTTGTAAATATTTTCTCCCATTGAGGGTTGTCTTTTTCTCTTGTTTATGGTTTCCTTTGTTGTGCAAAAGCTTTTAAGTTTCATTAGGTCCCATTTGTTTATTTCCATTTCTCTAGGGGGAGGGTCAAAAAGGAGCTTGCTGTGATTGATGTCATAGAGTGTTCTGCCTATGTTTTCCTCTAAGAGTTTTATAGTGTCTGGCCTTACATTTAGGTCTTTACTCCATTTTGAGCTTATTTTTGTGTATGCTGTTTGGCAGCATTCTAATTTCATTCTTTTACATGTAGCTGTCCAGTTTTTCCAGCACCACTTATTGAAGAGACTGTCTTTTCTCCATTGTATATTCTTGCCTCCTTTAATCAAAGATAAGGTGACCATATGTGCATGGGTTTATCTCTGGGCTTTCTATCCTGTTCCACTGATCTATATTTCTGTTTTTGTGCCAGTACCATACTGTATTGTAGTATAGTCTGAAGTTAGGGACCATGATTCCTCCAGCTCTGTTTTTCTTTCTCAAGGTTGTTTTGGCTATTTGGGGTCTTTTGTGTTTCCATACAAATGGTGAAATTTTTTGTTCTAGTTCTGTGAAAAACGCCATTGGTAGAGTGATAGGGATTGCACTGAATCTGTAGATTGCTTTGGGTAGTATAGTCATTTTCACAGTGTTGATTCTTCCAACCCAAGAACATGGTACATCTCTCCATCTGTTTGTATCATCTTTAATTTCTTTCATCAGTGTTTTCTAGTTTTCTGCATATAGGTCTTCTGTCTACTTAGGTAGGTTTATTCCTAGGTATTTTATTCTTTTTGTTGCAGTGGTAAATAGGAGTGTGTCCTTACTTTCTCTTTCAGATTTTTCATCATTAGTGTATAGGAATGCAAGAGATTTCTGTACATTAATTTTGTATCCTGCTACTTTACCAAATTCATTGATTAGCTCTAGTAGTTTTCTGGTAGCATCTTTAGGATTCTCTATGTATAGTATCATGTCATCTGCAAACAGTGACTGTTTTATTTCTTCTTTTCTGATTTGGATTCCTTTTATTTCTCTTTCTTCTCTGATTGCTGTGGCTAAAAATTCCAAAACTATGTTGAATAATAGAGGTGAGAATGGGCAACCTTGTCTTGTTCCTGATCTTAGAGGAAATGGTTTCAGTTTTTCACCATTGAGAACGATGTTGGCTGTGGGTTTGTCTTATATGGCCTTTATTATGTTGAGGTAAGTTCCCTCTATGCCTACTTTCTGGAGGGTTTTTATCATAAATGGGTGTTGAATTTTGTCAAAAGCTTTTTCTGCATCTATTGAGATGATCATATGGTTTTTCTCCTTCAATATGTTACTATGTTTTATCACATTGATTGATTTGTGTATATTGAAGAATCCTTGCATTCTTGGGATAAACCCCACTTCATCATGGTGTATGATCCGTTTAATGCATTTTTGGATTCTGTTTGCTAGTATTTTGTTGAGGATTTTTGCATCTATGTTCATCAGTGATATTGGCCTGTAGTTTTCTTTTTTTGTGACATCTTTGTCTGGTTTTGGTATCATGGTGATGGTGGCCTCATAGAATGAGTTTGGGAGTGTTCCTCCCTCTGCTATATTTTGGAAGAGTTTGAGAAGGATAGGTGTTAGCTCTTCCCTAAATGTTTGATAGAATTTGCCTGTGAAGCCATCTGGTCCTGGGCTTTTGTTTGCTGGAAGATTTTTAATCACAGTCTCAATTTCAGTGCTTGTGATTGGTTTGTTCATACTTTCTATTTCTTCCTGGTCCAGTCTTGGAAGTTGTGCATTTCTAAGAATTTGTCCATTTCTTCCAGGTTGTCCATTTTATTGGCATGTAGTTGCTTGTAGCAATCTCTCATGATCCTTTGTATCTCTGGAGTGTCAGTTGTTACTTCTTCTTCATTTCTAATTCTATTGACTTGAGTCTTCTCCCTTTTTTCTTTTTGATGAGTCTGGCTAATGGTTGATCAATTTTGTTTATCTTCTCAGAGAACCAGCTTTTAGTTTTATTGATCTTAACTACTGTTTCCTTCATTTCTTTTTCATTTATTTCTGATCTGATCCTTATGCTTTCTTTCCTTCTGCTAATTTCGGGGTTTTTTGTTCTTCCTTCTCTAATTGCATTAAGTGTAAGGTTAGGTTGTTTGAGGTGTTTCTTGTTTCTTGGGGTAGAATTCTATCGCTATAAACTTCCATCTCAGAACTGCTTTTGCTGCATCTCATAGGTTTTGGGTTGTCGTGTTTTCATTGTCATTTGTTTCTAGGTATTTTTTGATTTCCTCTTTGATTTCATCAGTGATCTCTTGGTTATTTAGTAGCATATTGTTTAGCCTCCATGTGTTTGTATTTTTTACAGATTTTTTCCCTGTAATTGATATCTAGCCTCATAGCCTTGTAGTCGAAAAGGTACTTGATACCATTTCAATTTTCTTAAGTTTACCAAGGCTTGATTTGTGACTCAAGATATGATCTATCCTGGAGGATGTTCCATGAGCACTTGAGAAGAAAGTGTATTCTGTTGTTTTTGGATGGAATGTCCTATAAATATCAATTAAGTCCATCTTGTTTAATGTATCATTTAAAACTTGTGTTTCCTTATTTATTTTCATTTTGGATGAGCTATCAATTGATGAAAGTGGGGGGTTAAAGTCCCCTACTATTATGGTGTTACTGTTGATTTCCCCTTTTATGGCTGTTTGCCTTATGTATTGAGGTGCTCCTATGTTGGGTGCATAAACATTTACAATTATTATATCTTCTTCTTGGACTGATCCCTTGATCATTATGTAGTGTCCTTCTTTGTCTCTTCTAATAGTCTTTTTTTAAAGTCTATTTTGTCTGATATGAGAATTGCTACTCCAGCTTTCTTTTGATTTCCATTTGCATGGAATATCTTCTTCCATACCCTCACTTTCAGTCTGTATGTGTCCCTAGGTCTGAAGTGGGTCTCTTGCAGACAACATATATACAAGTTTTGTTTCTGTATCCATTCAGCCAGTCTATGTCTTTTGGTTGGAGCATTTAATCCATTTACATTTAAGGTAGTTATCGATATGTGTGTTCCTATTACCATTTTCTTAATTGTCTTGGGTTTGTTATTGTAGATCTTTTCTTTCTCTTGTGTTTCCTGCCTTGAGAAGTTCCTTTAGCGTTTGTTGTAAAGGTGGTTTGGTGGTGCTGAATTCTCTTAGCTTTTGCTTGTCTGTAATGGTTTTAATTTCTCCACTGAATCTGAATGAGATCTTTGCTGGGTAGAGTAATCTTGCTTATAGGTTTTCCCCTTTCATCACTTTAAATATGTCCTGATACTCCTTTCTGGCTTACAGAGTTTCTGCTGAAAGATCAGCTGTTAAACTTATGGTGATTCCCTTGTATGTTATCTGTTGCTTTCCCTTGCTGCTTTTAATATTTTTTCTTTGTATTTAATTTTTGATAGTTTAATTAATATGTGTCTTGGCGTGTTTCTCCTTGGATTTATCCTGTATGGGACTCTCTGAGCTTCCTGGACTTGATTATTTCCTTTCCCATGTTAGGGAAGTTTTTGACTATAACCTCTTCAAATATTTTTTCAGTCCCTTTCTTTTTCTCTTCTTCTTCTGGAACCCCTATAATTCTAATGTTGGTGTGTTTAATGTTGTCCCAGAGGTCTCTGAGACGCTCCTCAATTCTTTTCATTCTTTTTTCTTTTTTCCGCTCTGTAGTAGTTATTTCCACTATTTTATCTTCCAGGTCACTTATCTGTTCTTCTGCCTCAGTTATTCTGCTACTGATTCCCTCTAGAGAATTTTTAATTTCATTTATTTTGTTGTTCATCATTGTTTGTTTGCTGTTTAGTTCTTCTAGGTCCTTGTTAAATGTTTCTTGCATTTTCTCTATGCTATTTCCAAGATTTTGGATCATCTTTACTATCATTATTCTGAATTCTTTTTCAGGTAGACTGCCTATTTCCTGTTCATTTGTTTTTTCTGGTGGGTTATTACCTTGCTACTTCAACTGCTGTGTATTTCTCTGTCTTCTAATTTTACTTAACTTACTGTGTTTGGGGTCTCCCTTTTGCAGGCTGCAGGTTCGTAGATCCTGTTGTTTTTGGTGTCTGCACCCATTGGGTAAGGTTGGTTCAGTGGGTGTGTCAGCTTCCTGGTGCCTGTGTTCTGGTGAATGAGGCTGGATCTTGTCTATCTGGTGAGCAGGACCATGTCCGGAGGTGTGTTTTGGTGTGTCTGTGACCTTATTATGATTTTAGGCAGCCTTTCTGCTAATAAGTGGGATTGTGTTCCTGTCTTGCTAGTGGTTTGTCATAGGGTGTCCAGCACTGTAGCTTGCTGGTTATTGAGTGGATCTGGCTCTTAGTGCTGAGATGGAGATCTCTGGGAGAGTTTTTGCTGTTTGATATTATGTGGAGCTGGGAGGTCTCTGGTGGACCAATGTCCTGAACTCGGCTCTCTCACCTCAGAGGCTCAGGCCTGACATCCGGCTGGAGCACAAAACCCTGTCACTCACACGGCTCAGAAGAAAAGGGAGAAAAAAAAGAAAGAAAGAAAAATAAAATAAAATAAAACACAGTTATTAAAATAAAGAATAATAAATATTATTATTAAAAATAAAAAAGAAAGAAAGAAGAGAGCAACCAAACCAAAAAACAAATCCATCAATGATAACAAGTGCTAAAAACTATGCAAAAAAAAATAATAATGACAGACAGAACCCTAGGACAAATGGCAAAAGCAAAGCTATACAGACAAAAGCACACAAAGAAGCATACACATACACACTCACAAAAAGAGAAAAAGGAAAAAAATATATATATTAAAAACAAAAAGGAAGAGAGCAACCAAAACAATAAACAAATCTACCAATGATAACAAGCTCTAAATACTAAACCAAGATAAACATAAAACCAGAAACAAATTAGATGCAGAAAGCAATCCCCAAGTCTACAGTTGCTCCCAAAGTCCACCAATTCAATTTTGGGATGATTCGTTGTGTATTCAGGTATTCCACAGATGCAGGGTACATGAAGTTGATTGTGAAGATTTAATCTGCTGCTCCTGAGGCTGCTGGGAGAAATTTCCCTTTCTCTTCTTTGTTCGCACAGCTCCTGGTGTTCAGCTTTGGATTTGGCTCTGCCTCTGTGTGTAGGTCACCTGAGGGCACCTGTTCTTCACTCAGACAGGACGGGATAAAGGAGCAGCTGATTCGGGGGCTCTGGCTCGCTCAGGCCGGGGGGAGGAAGGGGTACGGAATGTGGGGCAAGCCTGTGGTGTTAGAGGCTGGTGTGACGTTGCACCAGCCTGAGGCACACGGTGTGTTCTCCCGGAGAAGTTGTCCCTGGATCACGGGACCCTGGCAGTGGCGGGCTGCACAGGCTCCCGGGAGGGGCTGTGTGGATAGTGACCTGTGCTTGCACACAGGCTTCTTGGTGGCTGCAGCAGCAGCCTTAGCGTTTCATGCCCGTCTCTGGTGTCTGTGCTGATAGCCGCGGCTCGCGCCCGTCTCTGGAGCTCATTTAGGCGGTGCTCTGAATCCCCTCTCCTTGTGCACCCCAAAACAATGGTCTCTTGCCTCTTAGGCAGTTCCAGAGTTTTTCCCCGGCTAGCTGTGGCACACTAGCCTCCTTCAGGCTGTGTTCACGCAGTCAACCCCAGTCCTCTCCCTGGGATCTGACCTCTGAAGCCCGAGCCTCAGCTCCTGGCCCACCTGCCCCAGGGAGTGAGCAGACAAGCCTCTCAGGCTGGTGAGTGCCGGTCGGCGCCGATCCTCTGTGCGGGAATCTCCCCGCTTTGCCCTCCGCACCCCTGTGGCTGCGCTCTCCCCCGCGGCTCCGAAGCTCCCCCCTCCCACCCACCCTCCGTCTCCACCAGTGAAGGGCCTTCCTAGTGTGTGGAAACTTTTCCTCCTTCACAGCTCCCTCCCAGAGGTGCAGGTCTCATGCCTATTCTTTTGTCTCTGTTTTTCCTTTTGCCCTATACAGGTACGTGGGGAGTTTCTTGCCTTTTGGGAGGTCTGAGGTCTTCTGCCAGCATTCAGTAGGTGTTCCGTAGGGGTCATTCCACATGTAGATGTATTTTTGATGTATTTGTGGGGAGGAAGGTGATCTCCACGTCTTACTCCTCCACCATCTTGAAGGTCTCCCCCCCAACATATATTCTTAACAGGTGGGAAGAATAGTCAGAATGGGGAAAGAGGCCATATTTGAAGTGATAACAGCTTAGACTTTTTCAGAAGTGAGGAAAGCTATAGGTCCTCAGACTGAAGAACATACAACGTCCTTAGCAGAAAAATAAAAATAGATACTGATGGAAGTCTAATATGCATCTCACATTCAGTATATCCGAAATAGAGGACTTGACATATTTTGCCTGTCATGCCTATC
>NW_006781997.1:4767523-4835181 GCF_000442215.2 Lipotes vexillifer | reverse complement strand
CTTTCCCTAGCCTTAGACATCTCAACAAATGGCAGCACCATCCATCTAGGTGCTCAAAGCAAAAACCCAGGCTTTTTGATGTCATTCTTCCTTTTTCTCTCCTCTTCCCACATTAAATTTACCACAAAATTCTACCCTTTTGACCCCCAGATACATCTCAAATTGCTAACCATTTCTCCATCTCTATATGACACCATCTTATTTAGGGTACATGCATTAATTATTCAAAATGAAAGGTGAATTGGAGAGAGGCAAGAGAGACAGAGCAAGACCATTTAAAAGATACTGCAATAAACTAGGCAACAGATGGTGGTTATTTCAGACCAGGGTGATATCAAGAGAGATGGTGAGGAGTGGTCCAATTGTGCATATAACCTTAAGTGGAGTCAAAAGGATTGCTGGTATATAACGACTTACTCATGAGCAGTTGGAAAGATAATAAAGTAGTGAGTACCTGAGCAAGGCCATTTCAGATGGCGTGGTCACGGAAGCTCTCACTGAGAAGAAGGAGAATGAGTCAGCTACAGTAAGGCCAAGAGAAGGAAGGAAAGCCTAGAGAGAATAAAGGGTCTGACATCTTAAAAAACAAAAAAGAACTAGTGTGGCTGAAGCATAAGGAACCAAGGGAAGATGGTATGAAACATGGAGGGTCCAGGTAGTATCAAGATCCAATCTATCATTTAGGAGCTAGAGAATCACCAACTGGGTAGACAGTCATTTTATCTAGCATAGATTAAAAACAAGAGATGACTGAATTTCTTTATTTCTATGTTTAAGTGTTCAGCCCAGCAAACATTTAAGAAATTTTCCATTTGATGAGAATAATTTCAAAGCATAAGCTCTTTGCCGAGCCAACAGAAATGAGTAGACCTGTATATAACATCAGTAAGCTCAGAAGACCCAGTCCCTGTGTGAAATATTGGGCTCAAATACTCTTGAAAACCTGAGAAGTAAAGAAGAGCAGGACCATAGGATTAGGCAGAATGGTCATTGGCTAAATGTGCCTAGAGAGTGAAGATGGATCCAGGCAAACTATTCTGTGTGATGTGGCTGCCAAAATCTATTTCCAACTCTGGCTGTGTTACTAAAATGCAGTGTTCAAAAACAAAGAGGTTATAATCGCACTCTAAGGGACTCAGTTGCAGGTATCACAATGAAGAGAGACACTGAAAACTGGAGTGTGTCCAGAGGAGAGCTCAAAATAGAGGAAAGCTGTTAGGGATGGAGAAATTAAGAGTAGAGAAAGGATGACTCACAGAGATGTATCAGATATCTCCCAATATTTGTGGGGTTGCTCTTCATGGTAAAAAGTGATAAGCAGATGAAAGAATTTGGGGAAGCAAGAAGCAAAATTAGATAGTAATTAGCTCTTAATTCCCCTCTAGAAACTACATATTGGAGATGACAAGGAAAGGGCTTATACACAGGATACAGGCAAACTAGCCCGCCTTGGTCATCATTTCCAACTTTTGCACTTCTAACTATTTCATGATTCTATGCAATAGCTAACTGAGTTCATGATTTAAGGAATGATGTAGTCTGGATAACTTTCATACAACAAAGTTCTTCCTGTGCAGATTTTAACCATGTTATAAACTGTTATTTTTGTTTTTGCTTATCTTATAAATGGAAACAAATTTCTGTCCCTCCTGTCCATATAGTTAATTTGCTGACTCAAGTTTCCATGAACAATGCTGTTTCCAGTAAGATAAATATATGCAGGTGGCTCAAGGTGTCTGAGATGAAATTGTTCTTACATTGAGAATACAGCAATAATACCCCAAAGGAGAACAAAGCTAATCCTTCTTAAAATTCACAAGTCTATCTTTACTTTAGAGGTACTCACCCTTTTGGCTGACGCTATCACTGCAAAGCAGGCGATGATTGTGAGTCCAATCATTATGTAACAAGCTTTCACTCATGCTTTGTTTCTTGCAGCATCTATCATTTCTGGCCCAAACCAAGATGTGTATTCTGTTAATTATATTAAAGCAATATGATTTTCCAACTGGCATAATAAACAATGATTTTTTATGTAAATATTCCAAAAATGTCCCTGAATGCAAATGGCAGATGTGAAAGATTTCCAAATGCTAGCCCATTATCTTACCGATTTCAAGTTAACAGGTATTTATTCAGGTCCTAAATAATGTTAGCCACTATGAAATGACAATGCAGTATATTTAGTTTCTAACTGTTCAAAATATAACTACTAGAGATAATGACCTGACTCTCCATTATTTTTGTTTCACTGACTGGGATAAAAGTAAGAATTAATGCCTATGTATGTCTATGACTCATGTTCATTTGGCCCCTGTGTTATTAAGTGGGCTTTGTTTTCAGTTTTGAACAGGTTGTTTCTGAAAACTTATTTTCATCATTAATTTGGGTTTTCACTAGCGTCCAAATCTCTTCTTGCCCCCTCCCATCCTGACTCCATTAAAGAGACTATTATACATTTTGTGAAGATGAATCTTATTATACTGCTATTATACATTATATACTTTGTGAGAATGTCTATTAGGGAATGGGTGTTTCCTTCGTGGCTTCTGCATGAAGTTTTCAAAAGAAGCGATCAAAATCACAGTAATTTGTTGAAGAAAAGACAAACACACCTTCATTTTCTTATTATTATTCTGAAATTTTATATGCTTACTTGAATACTGCATAGTCTTATTTATTAATAAAGTTATATGCAAGTTATCCAGATTTTAGCAAAGTAGTGGTACAAAAGTAATCATGCCCGTAGGCCTTTATGATAAAATAAATTTTAACAATTTGCAGTAATATGAAGTGGCAGTTTATAAATACATACAATTAAAGAATGATTTTTGAGAATGTATTCAGCAGTATTTTTTTATCTTTGTCAAGTTTAAATAGAATGTTGTCACATAAAAAAAAGAATTCCAGGAAGACAATTTGCAATTCTTCTTAAAAATGAAAAATTTTTTCTTTAACTTTCCGCTAGTTGAAAGAACACAGAAAACCAATATCTAGCCTGCTTTCCTCAGATTTTAGGCAGATTAATGTAAGTTTTATGGTAGTTGCCAACAGGTGAATTTTAGCACATTATTAGATTATACTTGTTGTTGACTTTTGTTCCAGATGGAACCTGAAAGATCTGATCTTTTCTACCCATCCATCTGGCTTTGAACAGCTATACCAAATTAGTTTAACACTGAAAAGAAAAAGTACAGTCATTATTAAATATCATTAGTGTATGGTCCAAAAATTATAGATCACTTAATTATATGTCCATTAAAAGCATAAAAATGAAAGCTGTTTATATTGTAAATCTAACACTTAGCTTAGGAGGCATAGCTCTCCTAAATAGCAATGCTTTTAAAAAATTATAGAAAATAATAAAATATTCAAATACTTCCATGTTTTCAACCCAAAACTACAGTACTTTTTCTAGGCACCTTGCTCAAAGTTAAATTCTTCTGTTTATAATATTTATTTTTATTTTATTTTATTTTGGCTGCGTTGGGTCTTCATTGCTGCGTGCACGCTTTCTCTAGCTGTGGTAATCCAGGGCGACTCTTTGCTGTGATGCGTGGGCTTCTCATTGCGGTGGCTTCTCTTGTTGTGGAGCATGGGCTCCAGGCACGTGGGATTCAGTAGTTGTGGCACGCAGGCTCAGTAGTTGTGGCTCACGGGCTCTAGAGTGCAGGCTCAGTAGTTGTGGCGCATGGGCCCAGTTGCTCTGCGGCATGTGGGACCTTCTCAGACCAGGGCTCCAACCTGTGTCCCCTGCATTGGCAGGCGGATTCTTAACCACTGTGCCACCAGGGAAGCCCTATAATATTTCTTTTGACTGTGATCCTGGGGAAATTAAATTATTTCTGTAAAATGGGTCTCTTCACATATACAGCCATGCTAAAATGGATCTCAGTTCTCTTGACAAACATTAATTTACAATAATGCAGGTTCTTTACATTTTTGATTACTCTGTTGTGTAGCACTAGAATTCAAAATCCAAAAACACTGAGGATGGTCTTTTAAAGTTTTTCTGGGGCTAATTTCTTCTTTGGGCTAAGTCTTTAGTTGAGAGGCTATAGATCTCAAGGAAAACAAAATTTGCTTTATAATATTAAAAAACATCTTCGTGGTTGAATAAATGCTGAAAACTGAATTCAAATTCCATGTTATTTCAAATTCCATGACCATTCCTTATTAAATAATTTGATACAAGAAAGGAATAAAAATGTTTGAGAATTCATTATTGAATGAACATTTCCCACCATATTTTGTTTTCCATTTATTTGAGATGCTTTTGGTAACTAATAAATTAACAATCAATAAAAGTGTAGGCAATATGCACAGAACAAGATGTAGGCCCAGTTTCCATTATCCATTCTAATAGGCATTGATTACATCATATAAATATAATATTTGAACATCTGAAATCTTTATCTGATTTTATAGTTCTAGTCTCCCGTTTTTTTTTTGAGATCAGTTCAAAAAGTAGTAGATTGATGTTATCCTTAGTTTCCTTCCTTCCCCTTGTAACCACTGCCTTGTAAAGTTCCCGGAAGATTTTTGGGCTTTGCATAAACTGAAGCTGTAGAAAGATGGTTTTTACAGGTTACATTTACTTTTTTTAAAAAAACATATTACATTTACCCTGGAGTTGAAGTTGTCAGCTTAAGTTTTATCAAGCGAATCTCTGTCCTGGGTTTGGGATGATGAAGAGGCCAGCGACGCTGATGCGCCGTAGGTCCCAGTCCGAGTAAACCCGTACTCAGAGAGCTGCAGGACCGCGTACACCAGGCATCTCCCACCCCAGAAGAGGAGGTCACATGGATGTGGCTTCTTCCCAGAGACTCTCTAGCCACCCCTCGAGCCATGATGCTTCCTTGGGTGCTTCAGGAAGCCGCCCTCCCCCACCCCTCCCCTCCCAGGCCAGAGCCCCTCTCCCTCTCAGCCACCCGGGTGCACGCAAGGCCGGTGCCTTCTGTTTGGCCTAAGTCTACTCCACTGTCTCATGGCCCGGAGCTCGCTGGGGGCGGGTATCTGAGCGACGGTGTAAGTGCCCACTGAACTTCTGGATTTTCACGCGACTTCAAGAATCTCTGTGTAAGCTTAGCTTAGCTCCCACAGCCCAATCACGGAGCCTGGCATTTAACCGCACTCGGGGGGCGTGGGTAAATTCCTTAAGGTGGTAGGTATTACTGTGAAGACCTGTGTGGCTCCGCGGCCGCCTCCGCTCCAGGGTGCGCTGGACCCCGAGCCCCCCAGGCCCGGCGCCGACCCTGCCGGGCTCACGCAACCCTGGCCGGGCACAGGCCACACTTACGGAATCCGAGGCGGGATCTCCTCCATCGTTGTGAAACGCCCGATCCACAGCAGGATTTTCCTGTCGAATTGCAACGGCTTGTGCTCGGCGGGGACCCTATGGGCCTTCCCTGCTGCGACAGCGACAGGGATGTACGGAGGCACCGAGAGACGGCACAGAGACCAGTGCACGCTCACGCCTCCGTCCCGCAGCCCCGGCTCCTCGCCCGCTCCACCGCGGACCCCTCCCTCCCAGGCCGTTCCCAGTCCCTGCTCACAGGAACCTCGGGGCTCCGAGCCGCCTGGGTCCCCGCCGCCGGAGTACTGGGGGTGACCGGGGGGCCGGAGAGACGTGACGGGCAGCCGCGCGGCTTCTGGGGGCGCTCCTGGGGCGCAGCGGGGGATGCGCCCCAGGCGGAGGTGCAGGAGGCGCCCGACTGCCGCGAGCAAGCCGCGCCCTGGTCCCCCGGCCGCAACCCCGCCGGAGCCAGGGACCGAACTCCCGGGACGCCTGCCCCGCCCCGCGCAGCTCCCAGGGGAGCCCCGGATGCGCAGCCGGAGTCTGTCGTGCGCCCCCTGGGCTCCCGGACTCCACCCCCAGCCGGCGACCCGGGATGGGGGCTGAGTCGGTCGCCAGGCGGGGCCCGGGAGCGACCTGACGGCGGGACTGCTTTCCACCTGAGGCAGCTCCGTGCCGCTCGTGTTAAAGGCGTTTCTGGGTGTGGAGTAGAAACGAGTTTCCGTCAGAGCTTTTTAGGTTCCACTGTTTGGTGTCCAAGAGAATAAATCTAAACCGTCTCCTCCAGAGAAGGGCAACAGTCAGGCCTTCAAGTTCAGGTCGCTTCAGATGTTTACCAAGTAAGTGTAAGGACTTTCAACGAACTTCTGATTTTCCCATGAAGAGGTTTTTTGAAGTTAGCTCTTCACCCGCCTCTCCACTCCCGTCCTTTTCTCTTTTCCAGGTAAAACAACCTCACTTCCTACCACTGGTTTTCTCCACCTCTTTATTTCTTAGACCACAAACTCTTCAAACTCCCTTCAAAAATGAGCTTTTTTTCTATCTTCCCTCTCAAAAAGAGGGGAGAATCCACTTTTCTCTGGTATCTAAATGGGAACAGGGACTCAGAGAAAGGGCTTGTAGGAAAGCTGGCTACTCTGAAGGAATCTACCTAGTCTACTGCCTCACATTCCAGGGACAACAGACCCCAGCCACGTTAAAGTGCCCTCCAAGACCCAGCCCCAGGCTAGGGCACCCTCCTCCTTACTATCTCGGAGGTCCCTTCCCAACACAGACACTGCCCTACTTTTAGTTGGATCCCCACATATTTCTTTCCTTCCAAACTAGACTGTCAGGCTCTTGAAGGCAAGATCTCTGTAACTCTGCGTCTTTCACATAATGGCGTTGTAACAAAAGAAGACAGATTCATATCTCAGTAAAGAAATATGCATTTAGAGACACAATTATGGAAGGAACCATGAACTTTGCCTTCACACTAAGGTTTAATCCCCTAATTTGTGATTTAAGGGTTGCACAATTATAAGCAAATCATTTAAGTCATTTGTCTTGGTCTCATTTGTAAAATAAGAGTGGCTTCCTTTCAAGTTCCTTCATGCAACAACTACAAAAAAACCCCCTACTCTATACCAGCGACTTCTCAGAGCTGGGCATAGAGCAGTGAACAATGTCAAGTGGGGATTAGTAGATGAAGAAAAAAAAAGCAGGATGAAAAAAAGTAAGCAGGCATGGGGTGGACGCTATTTAAAAAGGATGGTTAGAGATGCCCCTCCAAATGTGCCTGGTACATTCATAACACTTCAAAGATGTTTCTTTCCCTTCACATTCTTTAACTAGTCCCCAAACACAAGGGCATTTTAATTCATGAAATCTCTTGTAGGGAACTGTAGGAGGCAATGAGGCTCCCTAAGGGTGTAGCTGAAACACTGGCACTTAGTAGATACTTAATTTTAATCTGTTAAATAGATGAAAAAATGAATGAAAATCTTCAATATTGATATAGACTCTGGGCTAGTTTAAGAAAAGATTGAATACTTGAGGACATGCTGCATGATGAACAGAATGAATTCCTACCTGAAAAAGTACATTGCCATAGATAATATTTGATGGTTGCAGGAATATGCTACTTGAAAATTCTCCCATTATTCAAATGTGTTGTTTTCTCCTTTAATATTTTATTTTTCTTCACATCACTGAAAATACCCATAGAGCTAGAGAAAAACATCTGTGTGAAACAGCCAATCAGCAATAGTTCACCAAGGAATATTAAACTAATTAAATAAGTTTATTTCCCTGGAGAGAACCAAATGTCAGGTATCTACACATGATTTTCTATCTCAAGCTTCTCTAGCATTGCAGAACCACAGGGCAAGAGAATCGTGGCTTATGTCATGAGAGAAAGAACAGTTTGCATTCTGTTCTCTGTTCCTGATGCGATTAAAATATCACTATTCGGCAGTGTTCTACATTAAAAAAAAAAACACAGTTGCATAAGAAATGTTTTCTTTAGCTCTAGAATTGGAACAACAACCAAACCAAACCAAACAAAACAAAACAAAAACTCGAATCAACTTCTAATAGAAGAAAAACTAATTATATTCCTTTCTTTCTTTCTTTTAAACCAGGACAGTTCATTTGTTCATTGAACAAATGTTCATTAAATGTCTCCTATGTGCTGGGTACTGTTCTGGGCTCTGAGGTTACAGCATAACAGGTAAGCATACGAAAATCTTTGCTCCTCACAGAGTTTATTATTAATCCACAGTGGTTTCAGTTTACACATTCCGTACTATGTTATTTCTCAGTCCAATGGTTCATCTAATTTGCATATACTATTTTCAGTTTTGTTCCTTCAAGGCTTGTTTTGATTAGTATTGTTTATGTTCCCATTTCCTACAGTTAATTTACTTACTTCTTAAGGTATACTGCTATAGCTAGGAATAATTTTTAAATAAATTGATTTCATAGATTAAGTGGAAAGTGTGGTAACTTAAAAATTATTATTAGTTTTTATTGTTGAAAGCTAGTGTGTGCTCTGCACTGGGCTAAGGCAGGAAATGCAAAGATTGCTGCGGTCCCCAAGAAGTTCCCAGTCTGGCTGGCACTATATTCCCTCATCAGGAAATGCCTTGCTCCCAAAGGGAGCTGGGAGAGGGACCTTAACTAACTTGCTTTCCCATCCCGGAAAGTTCTAAAGTGACAGTTTCCCAGCAGACCCAGCTTACAGTGGCCTCCAGTGGTTCCAGCAACCTTATCAAGTGGGTGGTCCAGGCAAGCGCCTGATTACCTGCTAGGTACTAAGCATGTGCTGAGGGCACCAGCAAAAGCTCTAAATGAGAATCTCAAAAACCAAAAAAAAAAAGATCTATATACAGCTCTTCATGTTATTCCTTTTAAATCCCATTTTCATTGCTGTAGTTCAGTCTTTTATTCTCTCTCAACCATCTATTGTAATGACCTCCAAAGTATTTTCCTCATCTCTGATCAGTTCTTTCTCCAATCCTTTCTCTGCCTAGCTTCCAGGGATAGTTTTCTAAAACATGGATGTTATCGTATAAAACTTTCATGGCACCAAACTCTTTCCTATTTTTTTTTCTAACCCTGCACCCCACATCCCTATCCACAGACTACAAAAACGACCCTGAAAAAATATTATAATGAGGCAGGGAGGACTCTTTCAAAGTCTTCTGCTTTGATATTTTGCATAGTCTGATTCAAATCTGTGCCCTTGTCATATCCCTAGACGTTTAAAATGTCACTAAGCACAGGTAGGTAGGTTACATTGAATTACTCTGTGCTAATAGTGATGCACAACAACTATCAACTAACATCACAGTTTAGTTCTGGCTTGTATAGCTGGGTAGGCACTGTGTGTGTGACCAGCGCTCATCAGGGCATGGCTGAGTTCTGACTGGTTGAGTTGCTTATTGTCCCATTGTTCTAAACATTAGTCTGAAAAAATACATTCAGAAGAAACCAGGTTGGATTAACAGCTCCTGCACTGATCAAAACCTTTCATACTTTCAATAATACATAGCTTGTATTCGCTCTAGAAATAGCAAATCTGAAATATGTGCATATTTATGAAGTACTATTTATGCAAACTGCCCCAGGACAGTGAAGAGGCATCTGCAATGGTCATGTCTTTCACATTCTTTGGCTGAAAGTTTATTTTTGTAGCCTACTTGAATGTCTATTAAGACTCATATATGTCAGATTGTGTGTAATTGCTAATCATTTTTGGTGGAGCATCCTCTGGCTCCCATGATCAGTTTCAAACTCCAAAATTCCTAGTAACAATCTTTTTTTTTTTTTTTTTTTTTTTTTTCTGGTACGCGGGCCTCTCACTGTTGTGGCCTCTCCTGTTGCGGAGCACAGGCTCCGGACACGCAGGCTCAGCGGCCATGGCTCACGGGCCCAGCCGCTACACGGCATGTGGGATCTTCCCAGACCGGGACATGAACGCGTGTCCCCCGCATCAGCAGGTGGACTCTCAACCACTGTGCCACCAGGGAAGCCCCCTAGTAACAATCTTGTATGACAAAGTGAGGATTTTATGGTCCCCAACACTGAATTTGCTACAGACTTTTCACCCTTGAGGCACAATTATGACTTTATGTGCTTCGAATCTGTATCCTGCAATAGCCTTTTATGATGACTTGCCAGTGCTTGCTTCTTCAGCTCCGTGTCCCATGCCACCCTCCTCATACACGTATAGGGAAGTAATCTTGCAAAATTAATCCTACCCATTATAAGTGTACAATATAATACCTTACTTATATAGTTACAATTGAAGAAGGGTTGTTATTTCATAATCATGATGTGAATGATGCCACCTCAGATTCCCTTAAGACAATTGCCTCTTGTCCTACATGCCTTCATACAGTTCTTCAGCTTCTTTCAGCTGCTTGTCTCTCTCTTTGTTTACATGGTCATGTTTTCTTGGAGACAAGGAACTGGCCTATTTGAATGTTTTCCCTATTCAGGAATTTAAAAAATCAGCTTATCAAAATAGTTTTCTTTTTTCTCTTCTGAACCTTTTTACTTGGGGCTACTCATACCGATTTCTAATTTCCAATGTGAAGTCTAATAATATCTAGGCATAGCTAATTAAGATGACAGAGACTCAGGTGTTTATTTTTTTCATATTTCTCCTTTCACCACTATCTACAAATGGACGCTTAATTATTATTTACTATTTATGATCGTGATAATGCAGATTAACAACAGAATTTGTTAAGGATAATTGGCAGGGCACTAATATCACAAGTCATTTAAATTATCAGAGCTCTCCAACAAGAGGTCTGGGTTGGGTAAAAAACCCAAAATCTAGGGAAATTTTTTAAGATTAAAACTGTATAGCCTAGGAGAGAGAATGTTATAGAGGTTAAAAATCAGCTATTATTTGTTCATTATTCCTTCATTCTTTCATTCAACCAGAAAGTGTAGATTAAACACCTTTTCTCAAAAGCTTAGTACTACAAAACATCCAAGAGTTATCCCTACTAGGCTGTCCAAAAATAAAGCATTAAAAATATCAAAAACAGCTGTCTCCTTGAATATATACTTGTTATTGGAAGGTCCATGTGTACTTTGACTAAATGCTAAGTCTAAAACAAAAGAATTTATGACACTGACAGGGTGAAACATTGATTCAATAACAAAGTTCTGTTTAAATGATGCAAAAAAGGTTAAATAGGAATGGAGGCATAGGTACCTAAGTGTTAAATAGTCTTTACTTCTGTTACAAACATCATATTCTGAGTTTGAAGTGTTTCCCAGCTTCCTCTAGTAGTCATTTAAAATCTTGAAACTTAGTTCATAAAAAGCTGCTCTAAGAGTCATTAAAGCACTTGCTAGTTGTGTAAGTGTTTTGTTTTTTGTTTTTTGTTTTTCTTTTTTCCAGTAGGTCTCTGTCTTTATTCCTGTTTTACCCCTAGGTTCTTCATAACATTTTTTTTCTTAAATTCCATATATATGTGTTAGCATACGGTATTTGTCCTTCTCTTTCTGACTTACTTCACTCTGTATGACAGACTCTAGATCTATCCACCTCATTACAAATAGCTCAATTTCGTTTCTTTTTATGGCTGAGTAATATTCCATTGTATATATGTGCCACATCTTCTTTATCCATTCATCCGACGACGGGCACTTAGGTTGTTTCCATCTCCGGGCTATTGTAAATAGAGCTGCAATGAACATTTTGGTACATGACTCTTTCTGAATTCTGGTTTCCTCAGGGTATATACCTAGTAGTGGGATTGCTGGGTCATATGGTAGTTCTATTTGTAGTTTTTTAAGGAACCTCCATACTGTTCTCCATAGTGGCTGAACCAATTCACATTCCCACCAGCAGTGCAAGAGTGTTCCCTTTTCTCCACACCCTCTCCAGCATTTATTGTTTCTAGATTTTTTGATGATGGCCATTCTGACTGGTGTGAGATGATATCTCATTGTAGTTTTGATTTGCATTTCTCTAATGATTAATGATGTTGAGCATTCTTTCATGTGTTTGTTGGCAGTCTGTATATCTTCTTTGGAGAAATGTCTATTTAGGTCTTCTGCCCATTTTTGGATTGGGTTGTTTATTTTTTTGTTATTGAGCTGCATGAGCTGCCTGTAAATTTTAGAGATTAATCCTTTGTCAGTTGATTCATTTGCAAATATTTTCTCCCATTCTGAGGGCTGTCTTTTGGTCTTGTTTATGGTTTCCTTTGCTGTGCAAAAGCTTTGAAGTTTCATTAGGTCCCATTTGTTTATTTTTGTTTTTATCTCCATTACTCTAGGAGATGGGTCAAGAAGGATCTTGCTGTGATTTATGTCATAGAGTGTTCTGCCTATGTTTTCCTCTAAGAGTTTGATAGTTTCTGGCCTTACATTTAGGTCTTTAATCCATTTTGAGCTTATTTTTGTGTATGGTGTTAGGGAGTGATCTAATCTCATACTTTTACATGTACCTATCCATGTGTAAGTGTTTTATTAAAAAATTGAGTTATAAGGCCAGAAGGGAGTGGCATGACATATTTAAAGTGCTTAAAGAAAAAAAAACCAAAAACCTATAACCTAAGATTCT
The DNA here is from genome assembly GCF_000442215.2 of Lipotes vexillifer. Classification (NCBI taxonomy): domain Eukaryota; kingdom Metazoa; phylum Chordata; class Mammalia; order Artiodactyla; family Lipotidae; genus Lipotes; species Lipotes vexillifer. The sequence goes on along the minus strand of NW_006781997.1, from coordinate 4,822,813 downwards.
CTACCCAGCAAGGTTATCATTCATAATTGAAGGGGAGAGAACAAGCTTCTAGGGTGGGAAAAAACTAAAAGTGTTTATCAATACTAAACTGACCTTACAGAAGTGTAAAGGATCCTCCTTAAGTGAAAAGGGAAAGGCTACGACAAGAAATATTAAATGAATGAATCAATGGTGAAAAAGTTTTAAAATTTTTTGTGAAGATTTTGTTCATATGTATTATAGTTTGAATATTTAGGAAGAAAGAGCAAGTTCTATAAGGGCAATTTCTATACTTTTCCCCAAGGAAAAAAATGTATATAAGTTGAAAATGAGGGATTATTGCCCTGCCAAAATTAAAAGTTGTAATTTTTTTGGAGTCAATTTAAAAGTAACTTCTTTGCTCCTAAGAATATATTTTTACATTACCATTTCTTAATTACTTTATTTGGTAAACTAATAAAATGTATATTTTAGTTTAATGCTTGTATTCATTAGTATTGAATTAAGCAAGAACATCTATATAAGTGTTTATCATGAAGCTGTTCTAAAAGTGTTCCATGAGGGTCCTAGTTCCTGTTATACTATTGACCATAAATAAAAAGTAAAAATATAATTGCCCACTAGGTGGCAACAGTATTCCAAATTGTTCTACAAATACACACCTACAGAATAGGGGAGTTTTCCTAAATTCTCATGATACATATGAAGAGGATGAGTTCTGTCCGTGCCCTCAACTAGCTCACAGTCTGTGTTCTGCAGCTCAAATATATGTACTTTCTGTTTTTTTTTCCTTTCTTTTTGGTCGTTAAAAATTTTAAGTAGAGACTATTCTCAAGTATCAGAAGAAAAAGTGAGTTTAATATAGCCATTTTGCCAGCGTGGAGTCTGAGCTACCAAGTGTTATGTGCTGTGCCTGGAAGCAAATTATGAGCTTAGTGTCACAACCCCCAGCCCCCCAAAGGTAAATCTAATAGACATTCTATGATAGTTTTTCTGCTAAAAACATATGTGGTTTCAGGCATTGCTTTTTTTCATGATTTTTCTCAGCCTCCAGACAATTAAAACTGGATTAGATAGCAGCTGTGCTTTAGGGCATCCAGTTCACATTTATTACATTTATTTCATAGTCTACTTCGGCCCTAAATAGTGGCAATAGAACTGCAAGTTGATGGGAACAATCTTACTCTTATCATCTGTACATTTCAGTATACTCCATTATGATATTTAAATATATAACATATTATTAAAATAACATTAAAGGGAACATAGAATTATCCCATATTCTCACATCCTGAACACAAATATTTTCTATTTCTCTATGCTTGCTTAGAATCTTTATTGAGTACCCATAACATCTAAAATTTTCACTTATAAATCATAAACCATTTCCATTTTGCAGCCTAATCTTTATCTTTTTATGTGGCATCTTAATATTTAGTTATAAAGAAATGCTATAATGTATTTTATTTCTATGGTGGACGTAGGTTGTTTCTAACTTTACCTGTTGTAATTAATTACAGAATATGTGATGTTCTGGATGGGCTTTAGTTCAGATATTTTGTTTAATTCTATCTCTAAATATGTACTCTCATATTTTTCAAAACATGTGTTCTGAATTTGATTCCCAACTCCTGTCAAGAGTCATGTAAATGTGTGTTGTGTGTGTGTGTGTGTGTGTGTGTGCGTGCGCACACCAACAGTTTTACTCTGGGAAGCTGACTTAAGGAGATAGTTCTAACACACAAAAAATGTTCAAGTAATCCAATGTTATGATGTTTCTTCATATGTTAGCATAACTTTATTTTTGGTAACTAATGCTTTACTTTTTTTTTCTTTTTGCATTTCTGTAACCAAATAACTGACATAGAGTTCATTTGGGGTGTAAGTTTTCGATCTAAATCAATTTTCCCTATACAGCACTACAATTATCCCTCCCTGTTTATTAAATAATATTCACTTTCCTGGAATTATGTGGTTCTTATTTTACCGAATGCTTAAATATAATATATAAATGGGTTTATTTGGATTTTAAGATTCCATTTTATTTATGTTTGTTTTTGTTTCAATATTGCATCATTTAATTATTGTTACTTTATCTGGAAGAACTACTGACTCCTGGCAGTTCTGCCACCTTTATCATTATTATTCTCTTTTAGAATGTTCTTTACCACTTACTTTCTATTTTTGTTATATAAAACAGCTTTTCATGAGTTTCATTGCAATAATACCAGATCAGCAAATGGGCTGGTTAAGAAATTATTTTTCTTAAAATTTTTATTCTGAAGTAAAACATTCTCATTGTAATTAAAATTCAAACAGTAATAAAACATAGAAAGTGAAAGTCTGCTCAATCATGTACCCTTTAGAGGAAACTAGTATTACCAGTTAGATACTTGTCTTCCCAATCTTTATATATAGTATGTATACAAAAATTGTACTATTCTGCAACTGGTTTCCATCATTCACAATAGATGGCAGGACCTTTTAGTAGCTGTTCGTATAAACTTACTTCACTTTTTCAAGTGGTTGAACAGTCTTTTATTGAACAAATGTACCATAATTTATTTAATGAATTCTTTATAGACATTTAACTTGTTTGAAGTTAAAATTTTTTTATTCTTATAAGGATTTTTACAAGGAATATCATGTATTTCTATGTAGTTGAGAATTTATTTCTGAGGTCTAAATGTTCTATCAGGAGAATTGCTAAGTCAGAGACTGTCTTCAGTTGTGATAGATATTGACAAACCAGGTGTTCTAAATTGCTGTTTCATCTACAGAGTATAATAATTTCTATTTCCAAACTAGTAAATTTAACAAATTTTGAAGGTCCAAGAATATCTTTTTCTACTTGGGTAAGCACTGTGTGGAACATACCCTTTCCTCTTGTTCTGTATGTGTTTTCGACTGAGTCACTGGAGAAACAGGTTTATGATTCTAACCTGATACTTGGATGGCTGTAAGATTATTTAATGTATCTCCTTAAAAGTTTAAACATTTTAGGTCAAAGGCATGAAAATAAGTGTTGATATACAACTCTGGAAACCTTTTCTCTCCCTAATTTGCAGTGTATATGGATTTGTATGGTATAGCAGCTAGTTGGGTTGTCTGAATTCACATCAACTTGGCCACCAAAAAGCTGTGGACTTTAGGCAAGACACTTAATCTTACTGTTCCTTAAATTCCTCCTTGGTAATAGTTACTGACCTCACAAGATTGTTGTGAAAACGAATAATAACTGTGATGAGGATAGTAATAATATTTTCGAATAGTGATTTACAGCTTTCAAAACACATTAACGTGTATTATCTCTGTAGATCTTTATAGTAACCTTATATGGTAGACAGAACAAGCATTTTTATCATCATTTTTTCACCTAAGAAAACTAAGGCACAGTTAAGATGTGGTAACAATATCAAGGAATGTTTCTTTGACAAGTTAATGTTACTACCAAGGACAAGGAAACACTTACATAAGAGTTCCTGGCAGATAGTTTCAGGCACTGCTGTGTACGTATGGCATTTCTTCAACGCTCCTGAGGATGTTTACAATGAGGAAAAGACCAGTCTGTGACCAACTGTTTTCCCTCTGCTTTTGCCACCAAAACTCTTTGTATACAGTTATGGAGAAAAGTTTAATTACTAGAAAATAGAAATATGTGTGTGATTTATAAATGTGTACATGATAAAAGTACTGTGAGTTATTAGACAGCCATTGCTTTTGTATAGCAATTCGCCTCACCCATGCCCAGTGGAAATAAAATAGGCAAGTTTCCTCTTGCCTCGGTCACCACTGGAAGCCTTGGTCATGCATCTAACTTGTACTTCTGTTTTCTCAGCTTCCACTAGAGCTTCATTACAAGCACTGATTTGGGGCCTTGCACACTAGTTTATTAGGGATAGCCCCAGAGCTCAGTACACACTGGCTCTTAAAGGAGAACAGGAAAAGGACCCTCTCTCATGTGTCTTAGAAGCGTGATTTGTCATTTTCTTGAAGTCTGACCTAACTGATCTCAGATCTTGTTGGTTTCTACTACCTCCTTGAAATATGTATGGGTGTTTCCATCAGAAAGGAAGCCTTGTCCCTCGTTTCATGGTTGTCAGTCCCTTCCGTTTAGTCCCTAAAAGCCCCACTCAGTTATCTGTCATCCTATCATCTCCCCCACATTTAGTGTCTCCCCTACAAAGTCTGGAGATGTCTTGGTAACAGTTCAAAATAGCACTTCTTGCAGAAATTATAATAGGGAATCCTCTCTATGTTCAATAATAAACTGAGTCACAACATGGTCTAAAAAATCCAGTGTGAGTTACGGTGTTTAGCAGAGTGCTGGGTTCACAATGTAGTTGTGAGGATGATAGTGATGATAACGAAGACAATGATGAAAGTTTGAGAATGCAGAAGGATGGCTATGTTTCTGTGTTTCAAGGAAAAAGTACCTTACTTAACTGAAATTTATGACAGGGAAAATTAGAATAAGATAGTGGCTTAAAGCATTTCTATGTTCATTCTTTCGTTGAACACATACATTTTGAGGGCCAGGCACTCTTGCAATTACTGGAGCCATAGTAAGGAATGAAATATAAAATTCCATGCTCTCAGAGGCCTTCTGTTCTAGTTGACAAGACTGACAATAAACAAAATAAAAATAAGCAAAAAGTCCAGAATGCTAGATAGTGATAAGTGCTAAGGAGAAAAACTAAAGACAGGAGGGTATAGAAGGAGTATTAGGTTGACAATGCAATTTTAAATAATGTGACCAGGGAAGGCCTCCATGAGATGGTGACATTTTAGGAAAGACAGAAAGGAAGTGAGAAAGTGTACCATGTGGACATCAGGGAAGATTATTACAGGCAAAGGAAACAGCAGGTAAAAGGCCTTGAGCTAGGAGAAGGGAAGACATGTATGGAAGATTGAGAAAGCCCGTGGGGTTGTAGGAAGGTAGTGGGAGATGAGGTCAGGGAGGTGCTGGTGGCAGGTAATGTATGGTGTTTAAAGACACTGGCTTTTCCTCTGAGAGAAATAGGATGTATAGGGAGGGTTCTGAGAAGAGCATGATATTTTACAGGATTACTCTGGCTTCTGTCTTAAGAACAGACTGAAGGGGCTAAGAGTGGAAGCAAGGAGCAGTTAGAAACCTACTATCTGAATCTGGGTGAGAGGTGATCCTAGCCTGGAGTGGGGTGGTAGCAACAGAAGAGGACAAAAGTGTCAGATTCTGGACTCATATTGAAAGTATAACTTAGGATGGATATGAAGTGTGACAGAAAGAGAAGTGACAAGGATCCCACCAGATTTTTCCATGAGCAGCTAGGAGAAGGGAGTTGCCATTTATTGCAATGGGGGTAGCTTTTGGAGCTCAATCTTGGAGATAATTAGTTAAGATGACTACCAGACGCCCAGGTAGAGATGTCAGTCAGGCAGTTGTATATTTACTTGAGTTGAAATTCAGAAGATACAAATCTGGGAGTCATCTGCCTTCTATATAGTGACATTATTTAAATGCCTGGATGAGATCACTAAGGAAAACTGCAGACCAATAAGAGGAGCGGTTCTGAGCTCTGGGTCCACCAATATTTATAGGCAATAAGAATGGTAAGGAAACAGCAAAGGAGACTGAGAAGTAGTGGCCAGAAACAGAGGAAGAAAACCAAGGGAGTGTGCTGTTGTGGAAGCAAATAAAGAACGGAGAATAATTAGCCAGTAAGTGAAGTAAGATGATGTTTGTATTTATTAACTAGAGAGAAAGAATTTTGATGGACTGAAAAGAATTATGGGAGGAGAGATATTGAGGCCAGTGAATATATCCAACTTTTCCAAGGAGTTTTTCAGTAAAGAGAAATAGAGGAATGGGTAGTATATGGAGGGGAAAGTGGGGGGGTTAATGGAGTTCTTCGGTTTTTTTCTTAAGATGGGAGGAAAAACAGCATGTTTGTATCACTGTTTAAATAACACAGAAAATACTTGAGGGTGCAGAAGAGAGTGGAGAATTGCCAGAGCAATGTCCTTGAGTAAGTAAAAGGGGTTGGGATTCAGAGGTCAACTGGAGGAGCTGACCTTGGCTAGGAGCATAGACAGTCCATCCACAGTGCCAGATGGAAAGCAGGGATACAGGCACAGATGTGGTGGCAGCAGAACACTGGAGTTCTCTTTTGATTGTCTCAGTTTTGTTAGTCAAATAGGAAGCAGGGTCCACTGAAAGTGAAGATGGGGAAGATGTGTTGGAGTCAAAGAAGAGAAAAGAAAGTATAAAAAGCCATCTAGGAAGGTGGACAGATTATGGGCTAGGGTAATAGTCTGACTGCCCAATAGCATTTAGGACCCACTGGAGGTTAGAGATCATGAATTTTAAATGAGAACAGTCAGCAAGGTAGGTGGGGTTTTTTTCTTTTTCTTTTTTACTTGTTTGTTTTTGCCAAGTTCAGCTACATGGGGGCTATACTGATTAGTTTAATATAACCAGGATTATACTTCGGTCCAATGAATAAGATGAAGAGAGAGATGGGCAAGGAAATTGAGGGTGTGTACAAGGGAGTGATATACAAGTTGACTATGGAATTTAAGGAGGGAAGTTGGGGACAGAGAACAGGCAGTAGGACCACTGGAGGTCCTGGCGGGGTCAAGGACTTTTGCAGTTGAAGTACCAATTGATTTGAATGCTGTAAAGCAGCCAACAGCGAAATTACCTTAAGATTCCTGAACTCATTTTTTGTTTCTTGGTCTGTGACAATGAAGACATCATTCTTCAGGTCATATTGTGCCATCTTGGCAATAGTCATGTGGCTGTTGATCTTCCAGAGCACAACATCATATCCAGTATTCATATCTCCATGAGCATCAAAATGAAATGAACTCCCTCCCTCTGTGAACGTCACATTTTTCAGTACATCAACTAACTATGAACAATAAAAACAAAAGCAAAGACTGATAGAAATATTGTAAGTGTATCCATTATCCCAACTGTAACACTGCCTTACAGGAATATCACTTAAAAATTAGAAAAAGGACATTCTGGATCAGTGAGTGTGGTAATTAGTTGAGAAGGTGCTTAACTACTAGGCAACAATTTGAGAAATGTTGAGAATTTCTGCCAAAGTCTTGCTCTGTGAATTTGAGAAAGCAAGTTAATGTTTATGGAGGTAGCTTCTCTAGCCTACAAAATTGAAATCTGACCATCATTACTTTCTCCACGTTGCAGAATTAATGGGTCCTCTGGGGCAGATGCCTGGGCTCTAATTCTGGTTCCATATTTCATTAGTGGTGTGATCTTGGCAGTTACAATTTCTTTCTAGGCCACAGTTGAGGTAAATTAAACCTACTTAATATGATTATTATAAGAATTAAATGTAATTATGGATGTAAGCACTTTAGCCCAGTATATGGCACAGATTAATAGAGATTAGCTTAATACCTTTAAGTACCTGTTATTAGCTAATAGGGATGTTGTGCAAATAAATAAAAATACTTTGCATCTACCAACTAATAAAGTCACCTGACGTTCATACATTACATGTTAATACTCAAATCTGTGATGCCCTTTTACTCCATAACAACTCAGCAAAGCAAGCTGAGCAGGGATCGTCTTCCTCTTTTCTCAGAGGAGGACCCCAGCCAAGGGGTGAAGGACCTTATCTGAGGATACACATCTTGACTTTCATTATGAGGTCTTTCCATTGCACCTAACAATATATTCATTTAAATTCTCCTCATTGTTTGTTTCCTTCTGACTCAAAGCAATCATCCCTGTGCCAGTTGGAGTTATGGAAGGCAGGAAATTCGTCCTTTCCTTCTAGAGTCACAATCAGCCTGGGCCTTTGGCCAAGTCTGAGTAGGTAATCCAAGCCAGTAGCTGTCGTGCTCACCAGCCCCAAAATGAAGGCTGAGGGGACAGAACTACAGACCTGGGCAACAGTCCGGTAACGACAGCACCCTGCTCTTGGGGTTTGTGCTGAGGCGCGTCCCTACCCGAGAAGTGTAATTGGTAAGCCTAAGGTAACTGCTAGTGTCTGCCTTCTAAGTCCATACTCGTTTGGTGGGACATGTAGATCTTCTCATCTCCAATGGTTTTCAAGTCTGTTTCAGTAATTGAGAGTATAGTAAAGTGATTTCTAAATTCTATTTGCAATTTAGTTCAGAAAATGATTTTTTTTAACTTGAGAAGAAATATAATGAAAAAGTACTTTTCTTGTTACCCAGTTTGTTCAGTGAGAACTTGTATGCAATATAGCTAGAACAGAAAATGTTTTACTGACAGATGAGGCAGCTGTATTGAACTTGTGCTGCAGGAGAAGAATACTGGACTGGGAGGGAGGAAAACATTTGAGTTCTGGCTCCACGGTCCCGTGCATCTATATCTGTGGTGCTTATGTGGCTTTTGTTGGGTGCAAAATCTATGGAACAAGGCTGAAATTATTCTATTTGAATAGAGTTATTCTTATTCTATTTCTTCCTAGTTAATCTTTTTTTTAATATTTATTTAATATTTTTAATATTTATTTATTTGTTTGTCTGGCTGTGCCGGGTCTTAGTTGTGGCATGTGGGATCTTTGCTGCCGCGTGTGGCATCTTCATTGCAGCATGTGGACTCTTAGTTGCGGTGTGTGGGATCTAGTTCCCTGGCTGGGTATCAAACCCGGGCCCCCTGCGCGGAGTCTTAACTACTGGACCACCAGGGAAGTCCCTTAGTTAATTTTTTATGAATGTTTCTTTCCTTCAGTTTTTCTTCCCCTTTGGTAAATAGAATATAAGAAAATCAAATTGTATTTTAAGTAAATATATTAGCTACAGTAGTCATGTCAATAACCAGATATCACTTTAGCAAAATCTCTAAGTATGTATATTGATTTTGTTATATGTCCTCACAGGTTTCTTAGTTCTTTTAATCAATTCAAATTAATTAGTATTGCTTTAAAGAAGCAGGATGTCAGATCTAAGATGGTAGAATTAACTGACAAAATCTTATACCAGCAATTGCCTGGAACAAAAAATATGGAGGAAACAAAAATAGAACAAGTAAAGCCCTACCTTCAATGTTCCCATCTCTACCTGTGTATTGATTTTTCTTCTGTTCCTTCCTTAAGCAATATACACACATAAGCCCCAGGAACTTAGTTGTTTAGAGAGCATATCCTCTTCCATTCTTTTGGTTGAACTATAATTTCCACCAGTTTTTTCCTCCATTTAATCAGGTTTTACAGGGTAAATTTCTGACACATATACGTTCTGTAAATAATGATAACATTGTATGATGTAAATAAACTAGCACAATTCCATGTTTGTTCTTACAGGAAAGAGGGTGGAGGCAAACAAAACAGTACATTCATCACTTGTTAAATATTCTATTGAACATTTGCTCTGGATTAAGGTAATTTTGAACATTAATGCTTACAGTTATTAAGCTATTTAAGGCTTTTTCCATCCATTATTTGTTTATTTTTCATCAAGACTCTGAAACTCTTGATAAGTTGACTCTAAAATATTTAGAGAGTAGGATTTGCATCTCCATGATTATATAATTCACCTCTGTATGGTACTGACCTGTTTCTGAGAACACGAGGTCAGGAGACCACTCCAATTAAGCTGCTGTGGTTGATGTTGTTTTCCATGTCCCCAGCCTCTCTGCTGTCCACTACGTCTCCGTAAGTGAGCTGTGCTTCTGAAAAGAGGTATCTATGTGAGCGAATTAGAGACTAGCAAGGAAGCAGCCTTGCATCTCTGTCTGGTACCCAACCTATGTCTTTTTCTTTTGTAAACTTTTCTATGGTGTAGCAAAAATGCACATGACTAAGGCTGGGATGGTTTCGCTGCTAACTCTATGAGTGCCCACGGGCCAGACCCTTATGGCTGAGGTCCCCTCCATCTCTAAACTGCTGCAATTCTCAGTCACCAGTAACACTTCTTCTTGCCAGTTCTTTAGGACGAAGTGTAATGAACAAGAATCAGTGGATCTACCATAATATTTAAAGATTAGAGATGATGTGTGTCAATGCTAGTATAGTAGAGGCCTTAAAATCATTAGTTATTATTTTCCTCATTGCCCCACAATAGTTCCCTTTTTGTCCTCATGTCTCTTCTGACTTCTGAACTACACTTGAATGTCTCATAAGTTCTTCACATTCAACATGTCCAAAATGGAATGCTTAATATTTCTTCTCGCTTCCAGACCTTCACTTTTCTCTGTGTTTCCATCTCAATAAATGGCACCAGTTGCCCCAACTTAGAATCATTTGCGACATCTTTGCTTTTCTCTGTCATTCTTTACATCCAATCTATCTCCAAATACTCTTCGTCTTTCCTCTTAAGTATATGCCTCTCCATCCTCATTGTCACACCCTTAGTACCTGTAGTACTTATAACTGAAGTATAAGGCATCCTTACTGTATGGCTGGATTACCAAACTGGTCTTTCTCTGTCTAGTCTTGTGTTCCTCTAGTCAATGTACATTGCAGTAGGAATACTATTTCTACAACGGAAAGCAGGTCACATCACTCTTCTGTCTAAAAATAGCTTTAATTGGCTCCCCTTTGCTCTCTCAAGTCCAAACCTTTAAACTTAGCTTGCACACTTTCTATTGAAAGGATGGTCTTTGTACCAGCAATATCAGCCCCACCTGAGAGACGGTTAGAAGTGCAGACTTTCAGGTCCCCCACATTGGAACTACTGAATTAGCATCAGCATGATAATCATATTACCAGGTAATCAAGTTTGAGATGCTCTGATTTATCAGGCCCTAATGATGGATGCTTCACTAACCCTCCACTCTCATTTGCCTGTCATTTCCACAAAAGACTCCAGTTCTATGGCACTATTTTCTGATCCCCGAAGATGCCATGCTTTCTCTCTCTGTGACTCTGCTGGAGTATTTCTGTCCTGCTTAACTCCTACCCATCTATCATATTCACCAGAGGTGTTATGATCTTTGGAGAATGTTCTCTGAATTGCTAATGCTGGATTAGTTGCCTCAATTATATGCTTCTCTACCCTCTTGTATTTATATGAAACATTGTAATGCATTATTCTGCACTGTGACCAGCTCCTTAATTGTTTGATTGTTTACTCCTCTAGACACATGACTCCTTTAGGGAGAGAACTGTCTTGTTCTCCATAATATTTTCAGCACTCAACACAATGGCTGGAACATTGAGACACCCAACAAATATTTGCCAAATAATTGTGTAAAGAGTAGTTTGACTATTTTACATTCTCTCATCCCACATACATCACTCACTACCTTGTATATCATCCACAGTAGAGGAAAACAAAAAAGAAAACCAAAATCACTATTCACAACAAGGAGGTGGTATTCTCACACACATCTGAGGAACATAAAAAAAAAATATGTTGAGATAAAACAAGTATGACTGTGCTATCCCTGAATACTACTCACCGACAGCACCAAATGTGGAGCCAAGGTAAGGATTATCCTCGAATATTGGAAAAAACTAACTCTTTTAAAGTTTTTTGAATCTAAAATCATTCAGAAAGTACTATTTAAATATTAGTGAATTTTGCCGGGGGACAAAATAATTTTTAGGAATATATCTTTGATTAGTGACCCTAAATGTTGCTGATCTTTTAAATTTAATGTCTATGGAGATTTCTTCCTAAAAAGACAATTGTTTGCATTATTTGTCCAATTAATTCTGGCATAGACATGGCTCACTCGTGATCAAAGGAGCAAGGCACTCCCCTATTCCTCCTTTCCAGTCTGTTTCTGTTTGTTCTGGATTACCATGCTCCCGGGGTGGGGGGGGATAAACAATGACCCCAGGCTCATAGTGTTTAAATAAAACATTTTAGAAGATCTGCTTCAATTATACTTTCTCAAGATTTTTCCTCAGAATGTTTGAGACTTATTCCTGACTTAAAATACTTTCCCAGAGGATAAATAGCTATTGCTATTTGTACTTCTCTTCTCTTATGAGTCTCTTTATAGCTCCTCCCCTTTATCCCATCTGTCTCTGATTGTCTATTTTCTCTCCATTACTCTTTCTCAACCTCTCATTCTTAAAATTTCATGTAGTGGTTTCATTATGTTGGTCCACTTAGATTTTTTTGTTTTTTTTTTTAACCAATCCCTCATTAAAGTTTTACATTACAAAGAGTATGCTTTCAAACAGGTATCTTAAAATCACTAGACATATAAATATGTGTGTGTGTGTGTGTGTGTGTGTGTATACACACATATTTTAAAAAGAGTTTTAATTAAAAATAAAAATTCTAATCTCTAGTCTTACCTCTTCATTAGGTTTTTTTTTGCCTTGCATTTACAAGGTGAAAACTAGTTTTAAAATGAGCAACTTAAAACACCCTATGACCATCACATGATTCACCCAAATGTAAGCTGATCACTTCAGACCTTGGAGCTTGTGTTTGTGGGTGTTAAAAGTAAGAATGACAAACGTAGAAACAGCCTGCCATGGACATTCACTTATGTGATCAGAAGAATTGGATCTTATTCCCTTTTACCTTTTTTCCCTAACAAATGTAAAATAAATATCTTTTTTGGAACATGATTCTGTCTTAAGACAGACAGGTTTGGCTTTGAATATACGTTAGTGAGAAATTTGTTTCTAATGAGTAAAATTTATCATATAAAGCAGCAGTTTGCTTTTAAATGCCTTGTTTATGAACATTTTAAAAACACAATGGAAAATTTTCACTAAATAGGGCCATATTATGCTTTAATAAGAGTTTCTACAAACTAATCAAAGAGAAGAAAGAGAAAGACTTCTTTTACACAATTAGTGGTTCATTTAAACCTGAGATGTCATAGGACTTGTTATGACTGACCTAACAACATTCATTTGAAGAAGACTGGAGTCTTAGGGAGACTGCCCTATGTAAGAGTCATAACTGGAGGCGTTAGGACTATAACCACCAGAGACACCACGAAAACCAGAGGGTATGGAGTCAGAAGAGCCAGACGAGAGTCATATTTCTGGTACTTTCATCTTTAGTTTCTTTATGCATAATATTTAGCAATAATAAAAGGGATCATTAAACATGCCTGGTCTTGTGTTTGTTAAGAGCATCAAAAGAGATAATCATTTGAAGCTTTGAAAAACTGCAAGATCAGATACAAATACATAAACCAAAGGAAAATAGCACTATCAACAGAATCTTCTTGGAAATTAAAAGAACACAACTTTGGTGGGTCAGCGTAGGAGGTGAAGGTAAAATAAAAACTCTATTATCCTTAAGAACAAAGAACTAGTGCTAGAAATTCAGGTTATTCCAACACTGAAAGTATCTACTTATAAAAGGAATAGAGTTAAGAGCAGTTTATATAAATATTGCAGATTAAAGAAAGGAGAGATATGATGGTAGGGGAATTTTCTCAGATATGTGAGTTAGTACTTCCCATGGTTGAAAGCATTGGGGTTCTGACTGTCTCGAGCTTGGCACAGATCCCAAATGGCATAACCAAGGGCAAACACTGTTAGCTGAATACTGTGAACAAGTCCCGGCTCAGTGTAATCCCACAGGAAGTTATTTCTCAGTGAGAAGTTCCTTTCTATATCCTCGTTAGCCTTGTAGGCCAAAGTCCCCTGAGAATAGTTGGAAATGCATTGACTCAGATCACTGTCCTTAGTATATGCACAGGCAGAGCCTTGAGCATGGCATATTCATTTAAGGGCTTGTTATTATCACTGGGAAACATATGCAGATTTTGAAGAAAGGAATGGAAAGAGGACATATTCCTTCTTCTAAAGGTAAACTCCACAACTTTGCCAATCCTTTTAACATTAGGAATGGTGGTGATCTTGGTGGCCGTTGACCAGTTATCGCTAGCAATCCAGATCTTATTTATATTCCTTTCAATGGCTTTACTGAAGAGATTGAAAACATGGAGCTGACTCAGAAATACCACAACGACATTAACCTGGCTTCTGCTATGATTCTCTCAAGTGTCTTCCTGATCCTGACTTCAATGGTATTATCTGAGAGGAAGGCTGGGAGAACTTCTCTGAAGGCTATGCACACATTATTTGTTGAGGTCTGAATTGCAACAGTGCTGACAGCCAGTCGTCCGTAGTCATCATCTGTGGTTAGGATGCCAATCCAGTTCCATCCAGATTTCTGAATCAGGTGGGCCATTGTTTTAGTCTAGTAGAAGTCACTGGGCACAGTCTGTAAAAATGAAGGAAAGCGAATTTTGTCACTTAGGGTTTCTTCAGTTGATTCATAACTCACCTGGAAATGGACAGAAACTTTTAGTTATGGTGTTGATGAGCTGCAGGTGGCTATTCATAGTAGATATTCTTCTCTTTGATTTCTGTGAGTTTCCATAACATTTTCTAAATTCTTTGATCCTTTCCCTCCTTTCCCTTCAATGAACTACTTTATAAATAGCTTAAATCACAATATTTAGTACCTGGTGACTGTTGAGAGTCATTGCTTTTCAATCATTTGGTACTGTGTATAGTATAAGCCCTTCAAGGGTTTAGGCTCTATCTTAAATCTCCATCTACACTCCTATATCCATTTATATCTATCTTATATCTCAGGCCAGGGCCAATAGTGGATATTTTTTAAATACTTAGAGATAAATATGGGAAAATGCAGCCAGTCAAATAAGCAAAATGAATTTTCAGACACCTAGTTTGTTCAAAATTTGTATAAATGACAACTTTGATGATTTTTATTCTAGGTAAAATAAATCATCCAGAGAAATAATCATTTGTCCAGGGGTCAGCAAATTTTCTTCTTTAAAGGACCAGATGTAAAATATTTTAAGCTTTGTTGGTCATGTGTGGTCTGTCATATATTATTTTTGTATTTTTTGTTACAACCGTTAAAAAATTTAAAAATCATTCTTAGCTTGACATCTCAAGAGCTTGAGAGCCACATTTGACCCACAGGCTATACATTCAATAGTTTTCGGACTCCTAATCTACTCAAAAGAGCAGCAGCATTTTAGGAGACCTCCCTAATGTGTGCAAAGTTTTGCCTAATTTACAGCTTTGGTGATTTTATTCTAGGGAGAGTTATTACCTTCCACAGCTGCAGTTGCACTGTGCCACTTCCTCAGTGATTTTTTTTTTTTTACTATTTACAGCAGCTACATGGTATGGGGGAAGGACAATAGGCTTTGGAGTCAAACAAACTGTTAGAATCCTGACTCCAATAAATTTGGCAAAGTTAGTTAACATTTCTTTCCCTGTGAAACAACAGGATTCTTGTGAAGACTGAAGGAGAAATTTTAAATGGATAGTGGCACACCGTGGACATTCACTAAACCTTAATTCCCTTCCCAGTACCTGACATAACTCTGCTCACTTTCACTGTGCCGCCTGGGCTTCTGCAAAATCCGTGTTACCACAGAGAGTCCCCTCTCCTATTGTGTGGTCTATCATGGAAATTACATTTTCACATTAAACAACCATTGTTAAAAATAGTCTACTTTTCTTACTTGTCACTTAACTAACTTTATACGTAGTCTAGAAATTTTGGGCCAAAGCCTTATCTCTGAGATATTTGGGGGAGTAGTTCTTTTTGTTTTGTTTTGTTTTGGACTTAAACTTTTCATTATCGACTTCTCTAAGCTATAATATAATGGAACTCTCAGAGTCTTATATGGGTATATGCATTTATTTAGTCTAGCTCCAGAAAGTTATATATTTTGAATTCTTATGTACTTATATTATACATGTATATATTTCTATCTGTTCACTTCTATCAGATGGTCATTTCTTGATAATCTGACTATAAGCCTTTTCTAACATTTTGCTTCTAATCTTCCTTGATCTTAGAAAGTAATGACCTAGTGAGTTACAGAGTGATGTGATATGAAGGTTAATTGGTTCAAAATCAAAGGCAAGAGAGCTTGCTTGACTCTGAGTAATGTGCAAGGACTTAGTGCAGGGCTGTCTAATACACACTTTGGTCTTTCAGAGACCATTTTGCTTACTTCCTGGTTAATGGTTTGCATTATAGGAAGCTCAGTAGTTCACACTCTCTGCTCAAAGCCTTTCCATCATACTCAGAACAAAGTGCAAACCATACCACAGCTTACAAGATGCTATATGACCCGGCCCTTACCCATCTCTACAAATGCATCTCTTACTCTGCTCCTTTCTGCTCGAACTGACCTAACGATATTGACCTTTTGTTATTCTTTGGACATTTCAACTTTGTACTTACTGCTTTCTCAGCCTAGGTGCTCTCCTCTTCTCCCCATCTTCTCTCGACTGTCCCTTTTCATTCAAGTTTCAGGCTAAACGTCACCTCCTTGAGAGTCTTCTTTGACTTCCGCTCCCCTTTACCCCTCACTTCCCCTGCAGTTTTCTTCATGGTACCTGACTGATGTTATTTTAGAAACAAGGCAGATGAGGTGCTCAGAAGTTCCTGTCTTATCCAAATCACACTGAAAACTGTCGGAAACTAGACCTGACAGATTGAGGGATGACTACTCCCTTAGTGCTTTGATCACTATGCTATCCATAATAGGGCACATCCTTTTTTTTTTACTGAAGGGAAAGAAAGGTTAAAGTAAAAGCATCTCCCCCACTAGTTTCCCAGATTACCCTGATCCTTTCATGATAAAGAATATGATCAAACCCAATGCATGGAGGTAGAACAAAACCCACCTGTAGCATGAGCTGTAAATTCAACATCCGGGAGACAGCCATGGTTATTTCTGTGTAGCCAGCACCTATGACAGCCTTAACCCTTGGCATGTATCTGGAATAGTCACACTTAAACTCCACGATTTCTCTGGAGCAGTTGAACTTAGAAACCTCAGAGCAGCTGCCATTGCCTCTGTCACATCTATGCAAGTGTCATAGATTTCATACCCTAGTTTGACCCCAGATAATAGTGTTGAATTATTAATCATCTCAGTGCTGTGTATCATAGCAAGAGTTTGAAGAAAATTTGATATTTCAAAGCTGTTGAGAAACAAGTTTTTTTGAAATTAGAACATAACTCTTCTACAGACATGATGATATCCTATTTTATTCTCATTTCTGCCGTATAATAGACAATTTCTGAATCGGTGACACTTATCTCTTGAAGGATCTAAACTTTATTTATTTAAAAATAGTTTTTGATGGAAACCTTTCTCAAGAGTATATAAGGGGACCTCCCTGGCAGTCCAGTGGTTAAGACTCCGTGCTTCCAATGCAGGGGGCGCGGGTTCGATCCCTGTTTGGGCAACTAAGATCCCACATGCTGCACGGCCAAAGAAAAAAAATTTTTAAAAAAAGAGTATATAGGAACCCACAGTTTCTCAAATGGAGTCTACAGAACAGGATTTAACCTTTTCTTGGTTAATTTCAGGATCATTTTGAATGTTCAATTTAGTATTCTACAGTATGAAGATGTTTTTGTAGTTAGATGTCAGCATTTTATTGCTGTCCAAGAATCTGCTTTTATAGACTCTCCCATCTTTTACTTTTGTGATACTAATCTATTGTGGTTGGAAACCAGACGAATAAGACTCTTAAGAATGACTTATAAAACAGACTCTGGGTAAACGCACAATAGCTTTCTCCTAGATAACATGCACTATTTCAGTTCCAAGGCATAGATATTTCCCCTTTTAGCGGGTTTTTCCAGTTGGCTTCTGGACTTGTGATTATTCCAGAGCATTGAGTTGTTTAATTACTGATTTACTGTTAAGTTTATTTCACCCACCACTGTATACAGAAGGTTACAAACAGTGCCTAATACAGAGTAAGAATTCAATAAATACTTTTTGAATGAATGAAAGGGGATATTGTTGTTCAGGGTTTTGATATTTTCAAGTTTCTTTTAATTCAGTTAGTTATGATAAATTAAATAATATTTGGTTAATGCTGTTTGTCATTACAGACTATCTAAATGTGAAGTTTGGCAATGAACATTAAGTGTTTAATTTAAAGAAAGAAACAAAGAAGAAAGGTTAAAGTAATGAATTGTCTGGCAAATAAAATGTGTAATATTTTCAGAGTCCCCCACGTGTTAGCTCCATGAGAGTCTGAACCCCTTTGGTGTTTACCTCAGGATCCCCCATGCCTAGAATGCGACCTAGGTAATGTAGGCATTTAATAAATAGTTGTTCAATGTTGAATGAATACTTTTTCTCTCAAGGAGTGACAGTAAAGCAAAATGATGTTCAGTGAATTTTTTTTTCCAGAACAAATTTGCTTATTAGACCAAATGATTTTTTTTTTTTTTTATCATTTTCCATCCTTATTTGTTGGCCTATGATTGTGGGCCTTAAATCTGCAGTGCCTATTTAGTGCTCTGAAAAATCCTCATTAACTATTTCAGGGTGTTCGCTGGTATTCCTGATAATCAATGATTAAGATGACAGTAGCTCAAAACACCCAACTGAATGCCAGGAAGGAATCTTAGAGTGATGTGGGATCACATTTCACCCGAAAGCATTCATAGAGAGCATGCTAAACACTTTTTGATTAAAAAAAGGAAAAAAAGGAGGAGAAAAGAGGAGATTAAATTTATATACAAAAGTATCAAGATAGAAATCAGGATTTGAGAGTTAGAAGGAAGCACTGGGATCACGTTGCTATAGCAACAGAAGCTGATGCTGCCTGTCTTCAAAAGTTATCCGGGCCCTTATTTTACAGAAGAGAAAAATCAGAAGCTGAAACTCAGAGAGTTTAAATGATTTGCCTAAATCTACAAAATTACTTTGTCACCAAACTGAAATTAGAATTCAAATAGCCTGTTCTCCTTAAAGAAAACCATCTGTAGTATCCTCCATCCAGCTTTATTTTTCTATAATACACCATGACAAATGTCTCTTCTGTAGTCAAGCTTTCACAATATAAAGTGTTCATCCAGGAAGAAGGAACACTCTGAGTTGAAGTAGGGTTCTTAATTCATTATGAAAGAATTAGACGATTTCAAGAATGAAATAAATACAGTGTTGACAAAAATGTTAGTATGGAGAAAAATTTTAAGTGCAGTCTATTTTAAACAAAGAATTAAATAAAGATCCATGTTTGAAACAACCCACATTTGTGGGGGATAAGAATATAATTGTGCTATGTATGCTTGTAGTGGACAGGCTACTGTGTCTTATTGGTTTTCTCCTGTGACTTCAGGGGTTGTTCTTTATAGGCAAAATCCAAATAAATATATTAATGGGAAGCATTCATTGCCTCTGTACTTGGAGGTTGATTATACATATAGCACTAATATATCTTTCTTGTAAGGAAGAATAACAAGACTTAACTTTATGCAACTTAAAAATGTATGAGTTTAAATTTTGTTAAAATAATTTAGATGTTAATACAAGTAAACATTTACATGCCCTAGTCTCACTGCATAATCTTGAAATCTAAATGTGTTCTCTGAAGCTTTACTCACACAACACACTTCTGGATTTCTGGCCATCTGGGGTAGTCTTCTGAGGACAGCATTTTTTCATGAATGGCAAACAAACCTCCAATCATGATACGCCCTGGAGAAGTGGCAGCCACAAAGTCATCAGGGGTCTGGCAAGGCTGGGAATTAAAAAAAATAATCACAAAACAGGTAATCAGTACTATCAGTAGTGCCATGTTTCTATCTCATTTGCTCACTTCTTGCGAGTTCTGAGGAATCATTGAGCTCACAGAGTGCCAGCAACATCATTCTTATTTCACCTGTAAACACCATATAACGTATTGGACAGTGTCAAGGGCCAGAAGCACTCAGTGTTCACATACTTGATGACAGTCAAAACAGTTCTTCACCAATAAGAACATAGCAGACTTTCTCACACTCCGTTGTTGATGTGTGATGGCAGTAATGCCAGGTAAAGCTGATAGAATTAGAAACACAGCTCCTCACTGTGAAAGCATCTTTTACTCAACTGACATGTCAAAGGGCTTTGAGTCATGCTGGCATTTCTTTTGAAGTAAGACATAGAATCTTCAAGAGGGAGCAGTTTGGGAAAGTTTTCCTTTTTCAGAAATGGACAGTTTTGGGACTTCCCTGGTGGCACAGTGGTTAAGAACCCGCCTGCCAAGGCAGGGGACACGGGTTCGAGCTCTGGTCCGGCAAGTTCCCACATGCCGTGGAGCAACTAAGCCCGTGCACCACAACTACTGAGCCTGCTCTCTAGAGCCCGTGAGCCACAGCTACTGAGCCCACGTGCCACAGCTGCTGAAGTCTGTGTGCCTAGAGCCCGTGCTCCGCAACAAGAGAAGCCACCACAGTGAGAAGCCCGTGCACCGCAATGAAGAGTAGCCCCTGCTCACTGCACCTAGAGAAAGCCCATGTGCAGCAACGAAGACCCAACGAGCCAAAAAATAAAAATAAATTTTAAAAGTAATAAATAAAAAAAATATTCTGCAAAAAAAAAAAAAAGAAATGGACAGTTTTGCATTTTCCAAGGTACCACATTCAAGGCACAAAAGCTGAAAAGTAGTTTATAAACTGTTTAGAAAAATAGCATCCCAAATTTATTCCCCCAGAAAAGCTCTATGTAAAAAATGAATTTCAGTTATATTTAGGTATTTGTTACTGTGAGTTTACATGTGTTAGAAATAAGTAGTTTCTGTGGTGATGGGCAAAACTAAACATGAGATGAAACTTGTCTGATGTAGTAGTATTTTGCTTTGAACAAGAAAGTTCTGTCATAGATCATTGACATTTCCACCGCTGTTTGTGGATTCTATTTTTATACATTTGGAACTCTTCAGGCTACATGTTCTCAGTGCTTCAGAATCTGAACTAACACGACTTTGTGGATATCTTATAGAATTTAACAGAAGATAGATAAACCTCAGTAACTGGCACTATCAAGAAGTTTAAAAATTTTTAATTTACTTTTTAAAATCAGTCTTTTTCAAACATTGGTTTAAGGAGGAATATATCATGGGCAAGCAATTCCAAATCTAATACATCCAGTTTATTTGATGGGTAGCAGATACATTTACAAGGATTTCAGAAAATAAAAGAGTCCAATGGCAATTACGATATTTTTCATCATTGAAATTATCCTTAGGTTCCATTGATGTGTGGAGCTGTGCCAGCTGAAGGGTGGAGAAGTCACAGCCCTTCACACGGTGTCACATGTTTCCTTAAGTCTTACCATTTTTACTAGCGGCAGGATTTCCTCTTAGGATCCAATCCAGTGAACTTCAGTTGTCCAGAAAGTTTAATATACAGGAGTCTGAAGACTCTTCAGATGTTTAGCAATTGCATTTTACCTACTTAATCTTTATTATTCATTTGTGTATGTGTATGTGTGCAATTGGATAAATTTATGTTTTCATGAATTTAGTTATTTTGCTCAGATATCTCCAAGATCTGCTATGATTATAAGTTCAAAGATGATTTTGGTAAAGATATACTAAAAAATAAGAAATTCAGATAATTGTCTATCAAAAGTATATAATAGGTATTAAGCAACTCAGAATGATTCGCAAGATATGACCCTCATGTGACCATATTGCTCAGACCTGATATTTATTTGAAAAATCAGTGACAAAAGTTATGCCCATGATCTCCTAAGATATAATTTTAACAATATTTAGGGTCTTTGTTATCTGACTTTCTTATTTTAATAAATATAATCTAAGTTGGAAAATCTATTTCTATAAAGGAGCCTTCTGAAAGTAGGAAAACAAAAGTTTTCAAAAGCCTTTGTCCTGTAAAATTCAGTGTCATGTGGCAGAAAGTGCTCAAGCTTCAGAAGCTGACAGACTGGGTGACCATGAATGTGACCATGAATGAGTTACAGAACTTTTCTGAGCAATAATTTTCTCATATATAAAATAGGTAAGATACTCTATCTCATGGATATGTTTTGAAACTTGAGCTGAATCGATTTATAAAGCTCCTATATTCTAGTTGGCACTCAATAATTAGCTCTTGTCTTAATCCATCAGGGCTACTATCACAAAAATACCATATACTTGGTGGCCTGTAATCAACAAACATTTATTTCTCACAGTACTGGAGGCTGGGAAGTCCAAGATCATGGCGGTGGCAGATTCAGTGTCTGTCGAGAGCCTGCTATAAACCTCACATGGTGGAAACGACAAGGGAGCTTTTTCAAGGTTGGTTTTATAAAGGCGCAGATCCATTGGGGAGGGCTCTGCCCTCCTGACCTAATCACTTCCCAAGGGCCCCACCTCCTAATACAATCACCTTTGGGCTTAGGTTTCAACATCTGAATTTGGGGAGGGCATAAACATTCAGAACATAGCAGTTCCCTCCTTCCCCTTCCCAAAATCAAACTGAAAGTTATTAATTCCTAAATTTGGAATGCTTTCCACAATTGGTTAAATCATTGTTCAGAGCTCTTTCTCAAACATCTTAAATGCATGCCTGGTAGAAATGATGATGTTTATAATTGTACCATTAGCTGGTTATTGTCGCCCTAAAATACAAATCCATTACTGAGTTCAGGGTGAAGGAAGATACAGAGTATACTAATTACTTCAGAATTTCACTGGACACATTATCCTCATTGTTGTAGTTTCTGTTATTATCAAGATTTGATTTTGGACCAGCCAAAATGATTTTAGCCATCATTTTGAATCTACAGTTCTGTACATTTCCTGCAATTTACAAAGACTTATAAATGACAACAATAAGTCTTACTATTTCAAAAGATATTTTTTTAGCCTTAACTGTTTCTGAAAGACAAAAACTGGAAGAAGTTTTGAGAGATGAATTACTGATGGCAGTAGCTTACTCCTCCTTTTGATCTCAAGGTTCTATATTTCTTTGTAACTATCTTTATATGAAGAGATATCTGCCTAATATTATTTAAAGGGAATAGTACTGAAGTGATAGCACTACCCAAGTAATTCTTATAAAGACACCACCGCCCTGTTGGGACAAGTATAGTAAGGGATGTAAAATCAATGAGTAAGGGTGCTTTGCTCTATCATTAGTTTGTAGCACTTCGATGGGATGACTTACTACAGTCCCAGTAAGCTAATCTGAGCTACAGTAGTCACTAGATATGATCAGCATCTTAGATGGCCTATTACTATTATCATTCACTTGCAAAAATCAAATTATCAATTAATATGATGCTTAAGTAGCATTGAATGCTAGAGGGATAAGTCACAAAGTTCAGCAAACTTCAGCTAGAGGTAAAATTAGATGACAGAGGCCTAAATCCCCAGTGGACCCAGTTGGCTGCATAGCTAAGTAATTGATTTTGTTTAGTTGGATTTCAAATATATCAATAATTTTAGAGTTGGTTCTTAAGAAGTTTATAAAACAATTGAGTCAAATTGTGGTCGTCTTGCAATCTTTCCTCTGTTGGGTCCCCTGTTCCCCTGTACTTACTCAGTTTGTCTCAGTATTCCATCACTGTGTACTCCACATTGACTTGTCAGTTATCACTGCAACCCTTCTGCTCCATCATACCCTGTCTGCTGTACTCCTGTCTGTAACTGAAATTTCTCTCCTAGCACTTTTTTATGTAATATATAGTTTTAGCATTAGGAAATTAATTTTCTTTAATGTTCAACATAGAGGATATTATCCTACTCAGGTCATCCTAGGATGTCTATGGATGGACTTCATAAAAGTCTGTGAATCCCTTAAAATTGCATAAAAAGTTTGAGTGAACATGCATATGTGGGTTTTTCTGGGGAGAGCATTCAGTGCTTTTATCAGATTATCAGAGTCTGTTTCCCCCAGAGGAGTTAAGCACTACTGTCTATTATGACTAACTTGAACCTTGCTTCCCAGGAAACACAGGAATGTTTCCTGAGATAATGATCCTGCCTTTGTTGTTACCTATTTGTAACTCAAATCATCCTCACTAATCTTCCACCAACAACTTCATCATTTGTTTGATACCCATTCATCATTTAACACCACCAGTCAAAAGACCCACAAAGTACTTCTCATCCATCGCAAAGCAGAACACAACTAGCTCACCACCCTGAGAAGACCAGGCCTACTTACCTTACTTGCCACAAAATGAAGGGAAGGATTGTTGTTTTCCAGTGAAGTTAAGCAGCAGAAACAGTCTATACGGTTTCATTAGTTCAGAACACAACAGGCCAAATGTTCATTTTTCAAAGCTATTTTCATTTTATTTTTTTCTACCAATCATGCAAAAAATGCTGTTATTAAAATAATTATTTTGTTGTAATTTGAGGGTGTGTGTGTGTTTCCCTCTTAAGAGGAGAACTTTAATAATTTAGGTTACCATTTAGATCTACCTTTCATAATCTCACATGGAATGGTAATGTAGCATTTCATCATCTTCTCTTTTAGCTCTGATATTACTGTTCCAGTTATAAAAGTACTTCTGTCACCCAGCTCATCCCTAATTGTAAAATAGGCAAGGAAATCAAAATCCCAAAGGATTTGCCTCACCCAATCATTGCCTCAACTTCTTTTTATGTATTAATTGAATCTCTCAAATTTCAAATTATATTTTATCTTCAGTGGAGTTATAAAAAAGTTAAAAGGCTTTCATCTTTTGTGTAAGTTACACATACTTTAAAGCCATTTTCAATATCAAGCTAAATTGGAAAAACAGATGTGCTGAATCACTACTTTCATGCTGCTGATACAATTAGTTGATTGAGTGAACATCTCACTTTTCAGTTTTTTTTTGTTTTGTTTTGTTTTTTGGGGTTTTTTTTGCGGTACGCGGGCCTCTCACTGTTGTGGCCTCTCCCGTTGTGGAGCACAGGCTCCGGACGCACAGGCTCAGTGGCCATGGCTCACAGGCCCAGCCGCTCTGTGGCACGTGGGATCTTCCTGGACTGGGGCACGAACCCGTGTCCCCTGCATCGGCAGGTGAACTCTCAACCACTGCGCCACCAGGGAAGCCCTACTTTTCAGTTTTTTGATGTGTACGTACTTAGTCCAAGACAAGCGCTTAGCTCTCTTTTCTCTATGGTAAATAAATAATGCATAATTTATAAAATAAATTTTCTTCAGGAATTTGCAAACTGTGCTCCTGTATCCCCACATTCCTTAATAAGTATTCTGCATACAACAGATGCTTATGTTGGTGAGAAACCTACTCCTTCTTACTCAGGTTACTGTGTTGAGCTCAAAGTTGAAAAAGTCTAAAGATAATCGTTTTTTTACCCTACAGATGTTGATACTAGAGTATTTTCAACCTGTTTGTATTTGGGTTTTGGCTTTAACTGTCATTTCCTTAGAGAATGTATTCATTTTCTTCACAGCCTTTATTAATATCCCTCACAGTTAGTTATTTGTTTACTGTCCATCTGCTCCATTATATTTTAAAACTCTATAAAGATAGAGATTATGTCCATAGGGTTACTTGGCTATATCCAGTATCTTTTACAGGGCCTAGCACATGGTAGACACTCAATAACAAGCTTTTGGACAAATGAATGAGTACATTGGAACAGCACAAAAATGGGTGGCTACAGTTTAGACTGCCCTTCTTGGCTGGGTGCATGTAACTTTAGGAACCTGCAGCACCCAGAGGAGCTCTGAAAGCTGAATGTTGGTAAATCCCACTCACAAGCTAAAAGCAGAAACTCCAAGTTCACATTGGTTTTCTCTGGTTTGTGATCTCAGAACGAAGATTTGTTTGGGGAATCAGTGATACCTGCTCCCCTATTTATTCATTCTCCACCCTCCACTCCTAATGAGGTGGAATAGTAAGCACCTAGCTGATTATAGATCCAACAGACTGTTCATGACCTGTTATTTGTTTTCAACGTACTCCATCAGGTTCACAGTTCACGTTGTGAATGTCACATGTCTGTGTTTTAAGGATAAATAACTTTGTATATGTGCTTCACATGCAGTGGTTTGTTTCAGTTCAGTAGCAGGAACAGGCCAAAGTAAATGATAAGTAATTAGACAACAAACTCAGAAACTCTGTCATATGGACCGGTTATTAGTGGAAAAACTGCAAGATTGCTCAGGAATGGGAGTATTTCCCTTTATACGTTTCACATCAATAAAGGCAGAAATGAAGAGGTTGGTGAGTTTGAGTGGGAAATAAGACATTATGTAAGAGACAAGCTCAGCTCTTCTCCGTTGAGAGTCCAGATAATCAACAGATTTAATCCCTCAAACAAAGGCAGACAAATTTGCTTAAACCAGGTTGGTGAATTATTGCAGATCTGGCTGCTTCAGCTGGCAAGCAATCACTGAAGGGTTTTTTCAAAGTTTACTTATAGAAAGAGATAACAGAGCTATTGAAAACAAACAGGTAAAATCTTCTCTGTTATGATTACAAAAGACAATGTAACAGATAACTTATTTAGAAAGATAACAATATACTTATGACTGCTGTATAGAATCCTAGTTGGTTAGACTCAATTGACCAGCATCATTTAGCTCTTTGAATCCATCAATTTGTCCTCAAATACTATAGAAATAAATGTATATAATTCTTTAAATCTGTAAAGTAGAGAATGAGAGTTGGAAACAAGAAATAAAGTTGAATCATAAACATAAGTGTGCTGATAGACTATTATCCATTTCCTGAGGTACTATCAAAGGTAAACTGATTATGTATCAGTTCAGTGCTTTTGAGGAAATGTAGAGAGAACTTGGATCATTTATACTTGCAATTCTGTTCTAAGGCATACTTTATCTAAATTAGTCTCAGTGCCTGGCAATTGATCAGAGTTACTTTTCATTTGTCTGTAGATTTTTTCCTTTCTTGGTAAAGAGGCATATTAAACCGTGCCTATAGTGTATTC
The DNA here is from genome assembly GCF_000442215.2 of Lipotes vexillifer. Classification (NCBI taxonomy): domain Eukaryota; kingdom Metazoa; phylum Chordata; class Mammalia; order Artiodactyla; family Lipotidae; genus Lipotes; species Lipotes vexillifer. The sequence goes on along the minus strand of NW_006781997.1, from coordinate 4,796,219 downwards.
ATATTCAGTAAATAATTACTGAGTGTCTGCTATGTCTCTGGCATAGGTGCTGGAAAAACAGAAGTGAACAAAACAGAAAAAAAATCCGTCCCTCATGAGGCTTACATTCTAATAAAGGAGGTGAATAATTATACAAAATGTATGTTTTATAATATATTGGAAGGTATTAAGAAGGTTATAAAGAATAATGAAGCAGTGAAGGGACATAGGAAGTTCCAGAGTCAGGCAAGTTGGTTATTCAAGGGCTTGCTGAGAAGATAACATTTGAGTGAAGATTTAAAGAAGGTGAGGGAGAGAAGCCTATGGTTATGGGAGGGAAGAGTGATCCAGGTAGAGGAGTACAAAGGCCTGAAGAGGGAGCACCCAGAATAGCAAGGGGGCCAGTGCATTTGGAGTAAAGGGAGCAAGGAGGAGGGTAGTAAGAGATAAATCAGAGAAATGACAGGGACCGTATATGAGGGCCTTACAAATCATTGCAAGGACTTTGGTTTTAAATGAGAAGTTATTGGAAGGTTTTGAGTAGTAGAGTGACATATCTTGATTTACATTTTTGTTAGATCACTTCATTGCTTTTTCATTTTCTTTTTTTTTTAAATTTTTTTCGGAGTATAGTTGATTGACAATGTTGTGTTACCTGGTTTACATTTTTAAAAGGTCAGTTTGTCTCTGTGTTGAGAGTAGATTGGAAGCAAGTGGGTACCCGTTGCAATAATTTAGGCAAGATGAGGTTGGCTCTGATGAGTCTGGTAGCAGCAGAGAAAGTGAAAAGTAGTCAAATTCTGGACGTATTTAAAAAGTAGAGCCAGAATTTGCTGACATCATTACTTAGAAAAATGGCCAGCTCTAAAATATTTTTTTCATTTCTCAGTTTCCATTATATAGCTATGCTAAGGACATGGGTATAGATTCAGGAAGTCAAATTACTTGGCTATAGAGACTATATTTTGAAGTAGATAAATGTTCAAGAAAAACTACATAATATTTCTCAATATTTTGTACCATTATTATATTTATCCTAAGATATTCAATAAATGGTATAAAAGATAAAATGCAAACAGTTTGTCTTTTCTCTTACTAAGTATATAGTAAATATTATTTTTAATGAGGTGTGGCCAAAACATTTATTTTGAACTTCATGGTTCTTTGTGTTTACCTAACAATAACAGAATATGTCCACCTCGGAAAAATGCAAAAGATCAAACATTTGGCTTCAAAGACAGTAAAGGGAAAACAGGAAAAGAATAATAGTTGAATTTTTCAACTTTTGAACTCTGTCACTATCTCTTACTTAGTGTGTTTTCACACTTCGCTTTCATGCTTAGTTTAAAACCACTATAACTTGCTTTAGTAAACAAGAGATGATAAAAGCATTTTCTTGTGATTATGAAGTAAACAAAAAATTTAAACTCCACTTAACAAAATATCTTCCAGGAGAGATAAGAAAAACAAAACACTGATGAGTTACAATTTCAGTGAATGATAGAATGCTATAGCAAGAGAGATGTCTGATGACTTCCTAGTTTGGGTGCTAGGAAAATCTGAGAGAATTTTATGTGAGCTGTTAGAGGAAAAGAAAAAATTCAATCTCTAGGTCAAGGTTTCCCAAACCTCCTTAAGATGTTAATAGTTGTCCCTTGATAAAAGGATTTTTTATTTAAATAAAATAGGAAACACTGGGTTAAACTAAGTAGTCATATCCCCCCTAGCCCACCACCGCAGCCCAGGTCTCTGATTTCTCAGCCTTTATTTACCTTAGAGAGATACAGCCACATGGAGGTATCTTTTACAAAACGCATGTGCTAAGTGCTTTGTCCATTTGAAAATGGGTTTTGTCCCTTTTTCTTACTGATTTGAAGGGGTTCTTTATAAATTCTGCTAGACATATGAATTAAAATTATTTTCTAACACCGTATATCTTGTCTTCTCAAACCTCTCTCCATTGTTATTCTCTGAGGTATCAGAGAAAAATAATGTCCCATTTAGGTTAGAATGATAAGTCCAAGGAAAGAACTTCATGGGTAAATCAGGAAGGGAATGTTCTTTTGTTATAAACTGGAAGTTTCCATAGATGCCAACAAAACCCCACAATGAAACTGAAGCTGCAGTTTCATTTGAATGCTGTATTTTGGGCCCTGAGGGAAATAATATTCGCTAGTTTCACTTCATCTTTAGGATATTTAGTCAGAATTGACTCCTAGGATAAAACATAGACAGGCCATCAATAAATACCTTAAGCTGAGGTACGACCAACAGTGCACATGTTTAAGTTAGTTTCTCTTTTAATATCTTATTAGGCAGAAAGTAAGCAAAACGTGAGTCAACTAAGGCAGAGCTGAAATTCTGTCTCCACCATCAAATAGTTGAATGAACCTAGCTAAGTAACTTAATTTCTCAGATCCCTTATCTGTAAACAGGGCTAATAATACCAACCTCCTAGGGTTGCTATGAGGATTAAATAATACCAAGTATGAAAAGCACCTAATTTAGCACCTGGCACCAGTAGTTGCTAAATAGGTATTATTAGTGAAAGGAGAAGGAGTCAGACTAGTATTTTCGGCATGTGGATTAGATGCAAGCACTAATTCTTCATTTCTATTTTGTAATCCACTCCCAAAGCACTGGGTCCAAAATTGAGGTGAGACGTTGATTTAAGAGTCACTAAGCAGCCTTGAGGCAAGAGACTGACCCCTGCAGTGAGAGGGCCTTTCTCCAGAAGCTCCAGAGTTCATATTCTAGGCTGAATCCAATCGTTTTTATGGTTATATTGAAAACTTTAAGAAGTTATTTGTAAATTTTGAGAAAAAGTTTCCATTAAGAAGAGATTTTGTAATATAATAGGGAAGTTCTTTATTCATAGGCCTTTTTTTTTTTTTTTAAGTCAGGAACAAGGCTTGTGACAACCTAGAAAAATATTGTTCAACATCCCCACCTACTGGTAACTCTAAATAATATTATTCAACTGGTGAAAGAACTGAAAATTCCTAGTTTTAAAGATACGAAGTACTACTAATAATGATAATGATCAATGTGTACTGAGCACTTACAAGGTCTTGGAGACTTTCTCAAGAGTTTTATGATATGGTAAATCACAGAATAATAAACTGTTTTGGATTGAGTCAATATAACCTAAGGAAGCAATAATAATTTTCAGCGTTACCACTGGGCAAGAGAACGAATCACTGACTCAATCCAAAGCAGGATCTTGGGTCCATGTCATCTTAGGTGTACAAGACTGCAACAGCCTTCTAAATGGCCTCTCTGCCTCCAGTTTTTTCCCAAGCCTATCCACTTTGTGCTGTGACATTAATTTTCTCATGATGATTAAAAACAAAGAAAGGAAATAAGTTTCTGAATAGACTTTAAAAAAAGATTTTAAAAATTTTATATCAGAGACAACAGTCTTAAAGCTAAGACTTTCAGTTGATAGGGTTGAACCTGTGGGAGAAGAAACAATGTAAAGATGAAGGGCAAAAGGCAAGAGAACATGAAGCATTTGCCTTATAAAGTTGATGTGAAAAAATATATGATGATATCAAAGCAGATTTCCCCACCCTGATTAGAATAAGATCTCATAGACCAGGGGAAATGGGAAATTGGGAAAAGACGTGATCTAGATAACGAGCTGGAGCCTGGAGCCATAAGGGAATGACACATTTAGGGATTTGGGGAGAGTGGGAGTGTATTTTAGAAGTGGAAGGAATATAAGTAATCTGTGGTCACAGAATGGACTGGAAAGCTTGCCATATATTCTTTGACACTCCTGTCACTGAGAGAGGAAAGATGAGATCTATGGCCCTTCTCCTTGAATTTTGGCTGGTTCTACAATTTCTTTGACCCACACAATATCACAGAAGTGACACGTACCCTAACCCGTGCCCTAATCCTAACCCGTACACTAACACTAACCCGTGCCCTAACACGTACGCTAACCCTAAACCGTTGTCATACCCTAACCTGTACCCTAAACCGTCCCCGTTCCCTAACCCTAACCCTAACCCTAACCCTAAACCTAACCCTTACCCGAAGCCTTACCTTAACCCAGTTTCCAGGCCCAAGTCTTAAGAAATGGGCCGTTTCCACTTCCTGATTGTTGGAATAGTCTAGGAGCCCTGAGGCTCCATGTAAAATCCAACTACACTGAGACCTCCACGGTGGACAGGCCACGTGTAGGTACTCCATTGACAATCTTAGCCCAAACTTCCAAAACACTAAAGATGTGAGCGAAGCCACCTTGGACTCACCAGAGCAGCCCTTCCACCAGCAAAATGCCACTAAGTGACCTTAGGTGATGCCACATAGAACAGAAGAATTGTGCGGCTGAGCCTTGCCTGCATTTTTTGACTCATGAAATCAAGAGATACAATAAGATAATGGTTGTTTTACAACACTACATTCTGGTGTAAATTGGAAGCCAGCTATAATCAGAACATCCCCTTGCAGCCCAGTCTCAACACAGCAGCCAGAGGGAACATTGAAATGTAAGTCAGACCATGTCCCTCCTCTGCTCAAAACTCTGCAAAGTTCTGTCAACTTTTTGTAAACTTTGTTAACACTGTAAACCCCAAAGTTCTTATAGTCACCTTCAAGGCCTTACATGATACAGTCCCTATTACTTCTCTAACTTCATTCCCTTGCCCACTCACCACCTGCTGCTCTGGCCTTCTGCTCTCCAGGAAGAAACTCAGCAGGTTCCTGCTAATGGCTCTAGCAGTTTCTCTTCCTGGAACACTCTTCTTCCACAAAGCTACTTTGCTAACTCCCTCACCTGTCTTAAGTATTTTCTCAAATGTCAACTTCTCAATAGGCCTTTCAATGAGACCTATCCTGATGACCTTATTTAACACTATTAATTGTCCCCACCCCTGGCACTCCCACCCTCCCAGCACTCTTGATCCTTATCCTGTACTATTTTGACTTTTTCCCCATACTTATGCCCTTTTAACGTACGACATAATTTATTTATCCATAATTTTATTAAATTTTTTATCTGCTTGGGTAGAATATGAGCTCCCCAAGGGCAAGATTGTTTTCTATTTTGTCCGCGGATGAATTCCAAGTGCCTGGCGATTACTGAAGTACTCAGTAAGTACCGTTAAATATTTGAATGAATGAGTTTACCTCGAATTAATACTGTTACAATGTCTTCTGCTGAACATACATCGGTCTTCAAAAAGTAAGTTTAATTTAGTTTTAAGGAGAAGAATATGTTAACCTTTAGCGAACTTGAATTCTCTGAATGTGAAGCTATTTTCCCTGCTGTATGCATTTGAGCCAGAAGACCCTAGGCAAGCCTTTTCATCCTCGGAAGAAACAATTTTCCAAATAGAATATAATCATCATCACAAGTCATTATCATCATCATCATCATCATCATCATCATCATCTTTGTCACTGCTTGAAAACCCAAATTGAAAAAGAATTTTACCAGTGCAATTCCTTTTGCGAGACAGGAGTAAAGCATCATCTCAACTATTTTCATTCGTTATTCTCAATAGTTTTCCTTTTTGAGCCCAAATTAAATTCTCGTCTGTTCCTAGTTTGCTGAGTGCTTTGGTATGAATGGTTACGTCAGATGCCTTTTCTATGTCTATTGAGTTTTTTTTTTTAAGAATTCTATTAATGTAGTGAATTATACTGATTGATTGTAGAATGTCAGAGTATTGTTGCATTCCTGGGATGAAGCCCCTTTGTCATGATGTGTCATCCTTTTAATATATTGTTAGATTCCATTTTGTTAACAGTTTCTGCGTCTATGCTTATGAGGGATAGTTTGTAATTTCTTTCCTTGTAATGTCTTTGTCAGCTTTTGATAAAAGGGTTATGCTGATCTTGTGAAATGAGTTGGAAAGTATTCCCCTCTCCTCAATTTTTCTGAAAATTGATAGAAGTCACTAAAGAAACCATTCAGACCTCAAGTTGTCTTTAAGGAAAAGTTTTTGATTGTTATTTCAATTTTTTAAAATAGAAGAGGGCTATTCTGATTTTCTATTTCTTGTATTAGTGTTGATGAGTTGTTTTTTAGAAGAAATTTGTCCATTTCACCTAGATTTTTAAATTTAGAGGCCAAAGGTTGTTCCTAAATACTGCCTTATTATCCTTTTGCTATCTATATCTAAGATCTGTAGTGATATTTCCTGTTTTATACTTGATGTTGGTCATTTGCATTTTATCTCATTCTTTTTATTATTATTCTTGCTAGAGGTTTATAACTTTTATTAATCTTTTCAGATAATCAACTTTTTGAATATTCTTTAATGTTTAACTTTTATTAAAATGATTTTTTTCTCACATGTTTATTATGCTTTTCCTTCTACTTACTTGGTTTTAATTTGCTTTTCTTTTGCTAACTTCTTAAGATGGAAACTTACATCACTGATTTTAAACCTATGTTTCTTTACTAGTGTAGTAACTTAAAGCTATATGTTTTCCTTCAAATATTGCATTAGCTGAATCTCTTGAATTTTGATCAAAATCAAATTTTGATAGATTATGTTTTTTATTATTATTCAGTTCATTTTTTTCTCTTATGATTTTTTCCTTTGACCCATATTTACTAAGAAGTGTGCTATTTAATTTCCAAATATATGGGGATTTTCTAGATGTCTTACTGTTGTCAATTCCTAATTTAATTCCATTCACAGAAAATACTCTGTAAGATTTCAAACTTCTGAAATATACTGAAATTTGTTTCTTAATAGCTCAGTATATTTGATAAATGTTCCACATACACTTGAAAAGAGTGTATATATAGTTGTTGGTTATAGTAATTTATAAATATCAATTATATTAAGTTGCCTGATAGTTTTCTTCAAATCTTCTAGGTACTAATTTTTTGTCTACTTTTTTGTCTACAATTATTAAGAGATGAATGTCAAAATCTCAACCTATGATTGTGGACTTTCTGTTACTTCTTTTAGTTCTTCCAGTTTTTGCTTTATGAATTTTGAAGCTTTGTTTTTTTGGTTTTTTTGATTGTTTGTTTTATATTAAAGTATATTTAATCCACAACGTTGTGTTAGTTGCAGGTGTACAGCAAAGTGATTCAGTTATATATATACATATATCTATTCCTTTTCAGATTCTTTCCCCATATAGGTTATTACAGGGTATTGAGTAGAGTTCCCTGTGCTATGTAGCAGCTCCTTGTTGATTATTTTATATATAGTAGTGTGTATATGTTAATCCCAACCTCTAATTTATCCCTCCTGCCCAGTTTTCCCCTTTGGTAACCATAAATTTATTTTCAAAGTCTGTGAGTCTGTTTCTGTTTTGTAAATCATTTCTTTTGTATCATTTTTTTAGATTCCATATATAAGCAGTATCATATGGTATTTGTCTTTCTCTCTCTGATTTACGTCACTTAGTATGATCAACTCCAGGTCCATCCATGTTGCTGCAAATGGCATTATTTCATTCTTTTTTATGGCTGAGTAGTAATATTCCATTATATATATGTACCACATCTTACTTATCCATCCATCTCTTGATGGACATTTAGGTTGCTTCCATGTCTTGGCTGTTGCATATAGGGCTGCAATGAACTTTGTCTTTGAAGCATACATATTAAGGTCATAAAGAATTGACTCTTTTATCCATATGAAATGCCTTTCTTTATCTCTGATAATATTCTTTCTTCTGAATTCTACTTTGTCTTATGCTAATATAACCGCAATATTTTGTATAGAACTTCAACAAGTGTTGCTTACCATTCAGAAAATCACATCACCAACAGCAATATCTCTCATGTATTTTAGTTACAAAAAAATCCCACACCAATAGTATGCTACATGTATAACTGTTCTGTTCACTGTGATTCTATGTTTAGATACAAGTGCCAGATTTCTTAGTAAAGTGTTTTGGTGTATCTATTGAATATCTATTTTGATATGCATGCTCCTTATTATTTTCTTTCTTTAGTTTACTCTTTATATTAGAGCCAGTGCATTATATTGATTAAATATATTTGTGTAGTTATCTATGAATTTCTCTGGCATAGTAAAGAAAATATTACAGAATATTTCTTATAAAAACAGGATGTGGGGATGTGAGTTCATAGGGCTGAGAACCATTGGTCCAAGTATGTATGATACAGACCCTTTGCTGGTAGGAGGTCTAACAAGCTTGGTATTATACTGGTAAGACTATGAACCTTTAAATCAATCAGGGCTGGATTCAGTCCTCATTCCTCAGTTACTAACCATGAGACCTTGGGCAAGTAACTTAAATTTTTTGAGTCTCAGTATTATCATCTGTAAAAAAAGTCATATTTTTACCTATGTCACAGAATCACTGAGGATAAAATGATATAACATATAACATGGTGCTGAGCATATTTGTGTTTGGTATACAATGTATTATTAAAACCCAGTAAGTATATTAATCCCTATAATGAGTATTGAGTACCAATTATAAGCAAAGTGTTATATACTGTTAATGATATAGATATTGATAAATGCTTTACATTTATTCTTTCATTCCTGAGGAACTTGTATCTCCATTTTGGCTCATAAGCTTCAATGTGCTATCCTTCTACCATGTGTTTTTTCCAAGTATGCCAAATTCTACTCCTTTCAGTTTGTTTTGGTTGTTTATTCTGGGTCTTGAATTTGCATTCAAATATATCAAACACTTAGTTTTGGGTTTTTTTTTTAATTTCCTTTTCTCTCACTTTCTATATGCTCATTAGCATTTCTTATTTCCCTGCTGGACCTCAGGACTGCACACAGGTGAATGTGAGGTTCAGCTCTCTTTGGATGTCATCAATCTGTGTACAGAGGAGATCATTTTGTTGGGTGAGGCTAGGCAGCCTGCTTCCTCAGCAAGCCTGGGAGTGTCCCCTCAATGCAGGAATTAAAGAGCATCCCTGAGAGGGAGGGAGCCTCACTTCCTACACAAGGGTAAGGTTTTTCACAAAACTACCCATACAGAGAGTGCATCATGCCTACTGCTTATGGAATGAAGCAGTGAAGACATCATATCCTTCCATTCTCTGGCGCAATGAATCTTAAAACATCAGAAAGTCATGAATTTGAAAAAAATCACTTTACAATCTTAACTTTTAAGTTAAACTCAGAATTTCATTATCCATGACATGTATTCATAGTCTCACAAATTTTCATGAGTACCAATTTTTCTAGTTAAAAAATTTGGATTCATTCACATCACAGTGGATGATGAAATAATTGGAAGTCTAACATATGCCTGCTGTTGGCACCATGGAATTACTTTTTCTCTCTATAGGCTTGTAATTATCAACATACTGGAACAGAGTCAAAACAGAAATCTTCCTTACCATGACCCTGACTCTATTCAAGTCCATCTTTTTACCTTAATCACCTCCTGTCTCAACTATTGCAATTTCCTTTTTTTATGGTCTTCTTTAATCCTCTTATTTCTAACTCTAAGTGAATGATGAAGGCAGCTGGCAATTAATAGATTATTTAATGGAAACTCGTTGTAGGAGAATTTTCCATTAGTTTAATTTTCCTTACGTGATCCACCACCAAATCATATAATGACCTTGACAATTTGCCTGCAGTCTCTGGAGGGACCAATTGACTTTTATGTCTCCTATGTCTCCCTTCAAAATTAACTCATGGTTAGAAACAGATAATCAACCACCTTTTTGATGTGACTTAAGTTATAAATTAGTAGCTATTATAGCTATGTTGTGAGGATGAAGTGGCTATTTATTCAGTTTATAAAATTGAAACTTACTTCACATTTACTCTGTTTGTGAATAGGCTTAATATACACTGTGGTTTTACATCTGATTTTATGTTGCCTTACTTGTCAATGAATTAAGTTCCTAGAGATGTGAGCAAACAGAAATTACAAATAGATCAACCTAAAACCTGTAATCATATGTAATTATTTGTTTTCCATGTTAGTGTAAATGTTACTATAGTTTACTTTCAGTACTCTGTGCCATTTAATTTTTTAAATTGATATATTATTTTCAAAGTTATATATCTTCTAATTTATTTTGATGCATACAATTGATGTTAAAAGATATATTGCTAAAATTCAACACAGTCGACTTAATGTATATATGGAAACACATTTTTAGTACTACAGAATTTAGGAAAATGATCAATAAGGATTTGTATTTGAAATATTAATCACTTGATGGTTTTAGCTATTTTTGATTGTATAAAGTTAATATCAAAGCCAATTTTTTACTTCTCTGTCTCTTATTGACTACCCCTCCCCACCTTTGCTTTTTTTTTTTTTAAGCTGAAATGCATGATGTGTTTTGTTTGTTTGCCAACATGATTCGCAAACAGTTTTCATCTCAGGATAAATATGGGTTCTATCAACTTTCTATATATTCTGCATTTTTTAACTTTATATTTCCTTATTTTATGTAGAACAGTAAAAATTCTCTTGAAATTTCACTTCACATCATACATATATGGCTAATCAAAAAGATAACATATGTAACATGCTTTCTGATACAGTAATTATTAAATTATTTCACTCAAATGTAAATTATTTCTTGTAGTAATCAAGAAGAATATTCCACATGTAGTGTTCTATCCGTTTAATAGTATTCACAAGTTGACTGTGGAAATGGAGAAATTATCCCATGACTTTCTTTATAAGGAGCTGGAGAAAGACCCAGCAACTTCTTGGTATTAGTTTTCCTATTCTTCAAAGCAGAGAAGGTGCAGGCAGTGCCCAGGCATTGCTAACACCATGTAGTGATGTACACGCCAACCTAGAGAGTGATGGCTGCTCCCTGGAGGAGTTTCCCAACAGAGTGTCCCCAAGGGGATAGCATTGATCCCCCTCAGTCTCTTTTGGGGCATTCAGAGTCTCTGGTCTGCTTACCCCTGTCTATCAGAAGATTCATGTGTTTACCCCAGTGTGTTGGATATAACATTATCATTTTCTACATGTGCCATGATGTGAAAAACCAGGAAAGCACAGCTGAGTCTACTGAGAGATTATGATCACCTTCTCATTCCTCAGCCTCCCCTCCATATTCATCCCCTCCTCCTTCCTCCAACTCTCTCCTCCACACTCTGTTCTCAATGAGCCAATGCTAAATCATAATCTCATTGACGGATCCTTTATTATGTCTCTAAGGTTTTAGACTGTGGCTTAGGCTGAGACATATTTTCCTCCCTCATATCTTCAAAAAGCCAATTTTTCTTGTCTTGATGTGAGAAATTTATGATACTATATTGATAAAATCCATTTCATGCAGTGATTCCCTGGTTCTGAGTTAGGTATCTTCATATTTCCTGTGTAATTCTGGTGCAGATGGTCCAACTTCAAGAAGTACCATTTTAAGCCTTGCATTAGATCTGACCAACTACCTCTTCTCTTGACCTAATGTTTACTTACTTATTACGTTATTCTATCGTTCTTTATCCTTTACTGGCACCCAAAAGCAATATGTTATGGAAAGAGTAACATTTACTCAGCTCCTCCAATTGATAAATTGTTCGGTAAAGATGATATATTGGGCTCAAAAGCTTTCAAGCAGAGTGAGGGATGAGGAATAAATACATTGTTCACACAGCCTTAGAACCACAACCCGCAGTTAGTAGGCATAGTATCCATTCCACTCAGTGACAAGTTACAAAATTAGTGATCTAAGCAAAACTAATCTTGTTTAGCTTGAGGAAATTACATGAGTTCTTAAAAGAGTTATTGATTTCAGTATTACATTTAAAAAGCAATGTATTTCATCAAAATTACTAGTGATTATTAGTCAAACTATGATATATAGTAAAGTGATTACAAACAGTATATTCACATGTCAATTTTGTAAAATACAAAAATTCAAAGGCTGAGAAAAAATAAAAGCTACAATCTTCAATATTCATGGAAGAGGGATTCTAAGTAAAGGAATCCCTTTACTTAGAGTGTATGTCACAACTGGGCAATGATGTACAGAAGTATACTTAGAAGAAAAACAGGTTTCGAGCCAGCTATTGACTTAAGAAAAAGGTAAGGACAAAATTATGATAAATAATGTGTGCTGCCTTAAATTAGATCATCTAATTTCTTCTAAATTGTCCATGACAGTAGATAAAACATGACTGAAAATTCATACCTACAATGCACATCTTTTAACTTTAATTATTGGCCTTGTTATGATGGGGATATTAGGACTAAAAAGCATTTCTGGTTTTGCCCATTTCTCCCAAGTAAACACTGGTATTACATGAAGCAGTTTACTGTCTTTATCTTTTTTGTTGTTTTTTTTTTAATTAAACTATAGTTGATTCACAATATTGTGTTAGTTTCAGGTGTACAGCAAAGTGATTTATAGATATATGTATATGTATATGTATATGTGTATATATATATATATATATATATATATATATTCTTTTTCAGATTATTTTCCATATAGGTTACTACAAGATATTGAATATAGCTCCCTGTGTTATACAGTAGGTCCTTGTTTATTTTATATATAGTGGTGTCTGTCTGTTAACCCCAAATCCTAATTTATCTCTTCCCCCTTTTCCCCTGTGATAACCATAAGTTTGTATTCTGTGTCTGTGAGTCTTTTTCTGTTTTGTAAATAAGCTCATTTGAATCATTTTTTTAAGATTCTACATATAAGTGATATCATGTGATATTTGTCCTTCTCTGCTTGACTTATTTCACTTAGCATGATCATACCTAGGTCCATCCATATTGCTGCAAATGGCATTATTTCATTCTTTTTTATGGCTGAGTAATAACCAGAAATACCTAATTTATCTCTTCCCCCTTTTCCCCTGTGATAACCATAAGTTTGTATTCTGTGTCTGTGAGTCTTTTTCTGTTTTGTAAATAAGCTCATTTGAATCATTTTTTTAAGATTCTACATATAAGTGATATCATGTGATATTTGTCCTTCTCTGCTTGACTTATTTCACTTAGCATGATCATACCTAGGTCCATCCATATTGCTGCAAATGGCATTATTTCATTCTTTTTTATGGCTGAGTAATATTCCACCAGAAATAAATAAATAAATAAATATATATATATATATATATATATATATATATATATACACACACACACACACACACACACACCACATGTTCTTTATCCATTCATCTGTTGATGGATGCTTAGGTTGCTTCTGTGTCTTGGCTATTAGTAATAGTGCTGCTATGAACATTGGGGTGTATGTATCTTTTCAAATTAGAATTTTCATCTTTTCTGGACATATGCCCAGGAGTGGGCTTACTGGTTCATATGGTAACTCTGTTTTTAGTTTTTAGTTTTTTAAGGAACCTCCATACTGTTCTCCACAGTGGCTTCACCAGTCTACATTCCCACCAACAGTGTAAGAGGTTTCCCTTTTCTCCAGACGCTTTTTAGTATTTATTATTTGTAGACTTTTTTTTAAATAGATCTTTATTGGAGTATAATTACTTCACAATACTGTGTTAGTTTCTGTTGTACACCAAAGTGAATCAGCCATATGCATACACATGTCCCCATATCCCCTCCCTCTTGAGCCTCCCTCCCATCCTCCCTATCCCAGCCCTCTAGGTCATTGCAAAGCACCGAACTGATCTCCCTGTGCTATGCTGCTGCTTCCCACTAGCTATTTTATATTTGGTAGTGTATATGTGTCAACTGATCTCCCTGTGCTATGCTGCTGCTTCCCACTAGCTATTTTATATTTGGTAGTGTATATGTGTCAATGCTACTCTCACTTTGCCCCAGCTTCCCTCTCCCACCCTGTGTCCTCAAGTCCATTTTCTATGTATACATGTTTATTCCTGCCCTGCAACTAGGTTCATCAGTACCTTTTTTTTTTTTAGATTTCATATATATGTGTTAGAATACGGTATTTGTTTCTTTCTGATTTACTTCACTCTGTATGACAGACTCTAGATCCATCCACCTCATTACAAATAACTCAGTTTTGTTTCTTTTTATGGCTGAGTAATATTCCATTGTATATATGTGCCACATCTTCCTTATCCATTCATCTGTCAATGGACACTTAGGTTGCTTCCATGTCCTGGCTATTATAAATAGTGCTGCAGTGGACATTGTGGTACATGACTCTTTTTGAATTATTGTTTTCTCAGGGTATATGCCCAATAGTGGGATTGCTGGGTCATATGGTAGTTCTATTTTTAGTTTTTTAAGGAACCTCCATACTGTTTTCCATAGTGGTTGTATCAATTTACATTACCACCAACAGTGCAGGAGGGTCCCCTTTTCACCACACCCTTTCCAGCATTTTTTATTTCTAGAATTTTTTTTTTTTTTTTTTTTTTGCGGTACGCAGGCCTCTCCCTGTTGTGGCCTTTCCCGTTGCAGAGCACAGGCTCCAGATGCGCAGGCTCAGTGGCCATGGCTCACGGGCCCAGCCGCTCCGCGGCATGTGGGATCTTCCTGGACCAGGGCACAAACCCGTGTCCCCTGCATCGGCAGGCGGACTCTCAACCACTGCACCACCAGGGAAGCCCTAGATTTTTTTATAATAGCCATTCTGACTGGCATGAGGTGATACCTCATTGTGGTTTTGACTTGCATTTCTCTAATAATTAGAGATTGAGCATATTTTCATTTGCCTCTTGGCCATCTGTATGTCTTCCTTGGTGAAATGTCTATTTAGGTCTTCCGCCCATTTCTTAATTGGATTTTTTTTTTTTTTTGATATTGAGCTCCATGAACTGTTTGTATATTTTGGAGATTAATCCTTTGTCTGTTGTTTCATTTGCAAATATTTTCTCCCATTCTGAGGGTTGTCTTTTTGTCTTGTTTATGGTTTCTTTTGCTGTGCAAAAGCTTTTAAGTTTAATTAAGTCCCATTTGTATATTTTTGTTTTTATTTCTGTTACTCTAGGAGGTGGGTCAAAAAAGATCTTGCTATGGTTTATGTCAAAGGGTGTTTTTCCTATGTTTTCCGTCTAAGAGTTTTATGGTGTCTGGCTTTACATTTAAGTCTTTAATCCATTTGGAGTTTATTTTTGTGTATGTGTTAGGTGGTGTTCTAATTTCATTCTTTTACATGTAGCTGTCCAGTTTTCCCAGCACCACTTATTGAAAAGGCTGTCCTTTCTCCATTGTATGTTCTTGTCTCCCTTGTCGTAAATTTGGTGACCATATGTGCGTGGGTTTATCTCTCGGCATTCTATCCTGTACCATTGATCTATATTTCTGTTTTTGTGCCATACTGTCTTGATTACTGTAGCTTTGTGGTATAGTTTGAAGTCAGGGAGCCTGCTTCCTCCAGCTGCATTTTTCTTTCTCAAGATTGTTTTGGCTATTCGGGGTCTTTTATGTTTCCATACAAATTGTAAAATTTTTTGTTCTAATTCTGTGAAGAATGCCATTGATAGTTTGATAGGGATTGTATTGAATCTGTAGATTGCTTTGGGTAGTATAGTGATTTTCACAATATTGATTCTTCCAATCCAAGAACATGGTATGTTTCTCCATCTGTTTATATCATCTTTGATTTCTTACATCATTGTTTTATAGGTTTCTGAGTACAAGTCTTTTGCCTCCTTAGGCAGGTTTATTCCTAGGTATTTTATTCTTTTTGTTGCGGTAACTGAGATTGTTTCTTTACTTTCTCCTTCTGATTTTTCATTGTTGGTGTATAGGAATGCCAGAAATTTCTGTGCATTAATTTGGTATCCTACAACCTTACCAAATTCATTGATTAGTTCTAGTAGTTTTCTGGTGGCATATTTAAGATTTTCTATGTATAGTATCATGTCATCCACAGTGATAGTTTTACTTCTTCTTCTCCAGTTTGTATTCCTTTATTTCTTTTTCTTCTCTCATTTCTGTGACTAGGACTTCCAAAACTATGTTGAATAAGAGTGGTGAGAGTGGACATCCTTGTCTTGTTCCTGATCTTAGTGGAAATGCTTTCAGTTTTTCAGCATTGAGTATGATGCTTGCTGTGGGTTTGTCACATATGACCTTTATTATGTTGAGGTAGCTTCCCTCTATGCCCATTTTCTGGAGAGTTTTTTTCATAAATTGGTGTTGAATTTTGTTAAAAGCTTTTTCTGTATCTATTGAGAAGATCATATGGTTTTTATTCCTTAATTTGTTAATGTGGTGTATCACATTGATTGATTTGGGTTTATTGAAGAATCCTCGCATCCCTGGGATAAATCCCACTTGATCATGGTGTAGGATCCTTTTAATGTGTTTCTGGTTTCTGTTTGCTGGTATTTTGTTCAGGATTTTTGCGTCTATGTTCATCAGTGATATTGGTCTATAATTTTCTTTTTTTGTGATATCTTTTTCTGGTTTTGGTATCAGGGTGACGGTGGCTTTGTAGAATGAATTTGGGAGTGTTTCTCCCTCTGCAGTTTTTTGGAAGAGTTTGAGAAGGATGGGTGTTAGTTCTTCTCTAAATGTTTGATAGAATTCACCTGTGAAGTCATCTGGTCCTGGACTTTTGTTTGTTGGAAGATTTTTAATTACAGTCTCAATTTCATTACTTGTGATAGGTCTGTTTATATTTTTTCATTCTTCCTGGTTCAGTTTTGGAAAATCGTACCTTTCCAAGAATTTGTCCATTTCTTCATTGTTGTCCATTTTATTGGCATACAGTTACTTGTAGTAGTCTCTTATAATCCTTTGTATTTCTGCAGTGTCAGTTGTGATTTCTCCTTTTCCATTTCTAATTTTATTGATTTGTGTCCTCTCCCTTTTTTTCTTGATAAGTCTGGCTAATGGTTTATCAATGTTGTTTATCTTCTCAAAAAACCAGCTTTTAGTTTTATTGATCTTTGCTATTGTTTTCTTTGTTTCTATTTCATTTATTTCTGCTCTAATTTTTATGATTTCTTTCCTTCTGCTGACTTTGGGTTTTCTTTGTTCTTCTTTTCTAGTTGTTTTAAGTGTAGGGTTACATTGTTTATTTGAGATTTTTCTTGTTTCTTGAGATGAGATTGAATTACTATAAACTTCCCTCCTAGAACTGCTTTTGCTGCATCCCATAGGTTTTGGGTCATCGTGTTTTCATTGTCATTTGTTTCTATGTATGTTTTTATTTCTCCCTTGATTTTTTCAGTGATCTCTTGGCTATTTAGTAGTGCACTGTTTAGCCTCCATGTACTTGTCTTTTTTTTTTTTTTTTTTTTTGCAGTACACGGGCCTCTCACCGCTGTGGCCTCTCCTGTTGCGGAGCACAGGCTCCAGATGCGCAGGCTCAGCAGCCATGGCTCACGGGCCCAGCCACTCCATGGCATGTGGGATCTTCCCAGACCGGGGCACGAGCCTGTGTCCCCTGCATTGGCAGGTGGACTCAACCACTGCGCCACCAGGGAAGCCTTACTTGTCCTTTTTACAGTTTTTTTCCTGTAATTGATTTCCAATCTCATAGCATTACTGTCAGATAAGATACTTGATATGATTTCAATTTTCTTAAATTTACCAAAGCTTGATTTTTGACCCAAGATGTGATCTATCCTGGAGCATGATCCGTGTGCACTTGAGAAGAAAGTGTATTCTGCCGCTTTGGGGTGGAATGTTCTATAAATATCAATTAAATCTATCTGGTCTGTTGTGTCATTTAAAGCTTGTGTTTCCTTATTTATTTTCTGTTTGGATGATCTGTCCATTGGTGTAAGTGGGGTGTTAAAGTCCCCTACTATTATTGTGTTACTGTTGATTTCTCCTTTCATGGTTGTTAGCGTTTGCCTTATGTATTGAGGTGCTCCTATGTTGGGTGCATAAACATTTATAATTGTTATATCTTCTTCTTGGATTGATCCTTTGATCATTATCTAGTGTCCTTCTTTGTCTCTTGTAATAGTCTTTATTTTAAAGTCTATTTTATCTGATACCAGAATTGCTACTCCAGCTTTCTTTTGATTTCCATTTGCATGGAATACCTTTTTCCATCCCTCCACCTACAGTCTGTATGTGTCCCTAAGTCTGAATTGGGTCTCTTGTAGATAGCATATATATGGGTCTTGTTTTTGTATCCATTCAGCCAGTCTGTGTCTTTTGGTTGGGGTATTTTATCCATTTACATTCAAGGTTATTAACAATATGTATGTTCCTATTACCATTCTATTAATTGTTTTGGGGTTTTATTTGCAGGTCTTTTTCTTCTCTTGTGTTTCTCACCTAGAGAAGATTCTTTAGCATTTGTTGTAAAGCTGGTTTGGTGGTGCTGAATTCTCTTAGCTTTTGCTTGTCTGAAAAGCTTTTGATTTCTCCATCGAATCTGAATGAGATCCTTGCTGGGTAGAGTCATCTTGGTTGTAGGTTTTCCTCTTTCATCACTTTAAGTATATCCTGCCACTCCCTTCTGGCCTGCAGAGTTTCTGCTGAAAAATCAGCTAAACTTATGGGGATTCCTTTATATGTTATTTTTTGTTTTTCCCTTGTTGCTTTTAATATTTTTTCTTTGAATTTAATTTTTGTTTGATTAATATGTGTCTTGGTGTGCTTTTCCTAGGATTTATCCTGTATGGGACTCTCTGTGCTTCCTGGACTTGGGTGACTATTTCCTTTACCATGTTAGGGAAACGTTTGACTATAATCTCTTCAAATATTTTTTTAGACCCTTTCTTTTTCTCTTCTTCTTCTGGGACCCCTATAATTCAAATGTTAATGTGTTTAGTGTTGTCCAAGAGGTCTCTGAGATTGTCTTCGATTCTTTTCATTCTTTTACCTTTATTCTGCTCCTCGGCACTTATTTCCACCATTTTGTCTTCCAGCTCACTTATTCGTTCTTCTGCCTCAGTTATTCTATTATTGATTCCTTCTAGTGTATTTTTCATTTCAGTTATTGTGTAGTTCATCTCTGTTTGTTTGTTCGTTAGTTCTTCTAGATCTTTGTTAAACATTTCTTGTACTTTCTCAACCCGTGCCTCCATTCTATTTCTGAGATTCTGGTTCATCTTTACTGTAATTACTCTGAATTCTTTTTCAGGTAGACTGCCTATTTCCCCTTCATTTATTTGGTCTTGTAGGTTTTTACGTTGCTCCTTCATTGGTGACATATTTTTTGCCATCTCATTTTTTTTCTTTTTTGGAGTGGGATTGTGTTCCTGTCTTACTGGTTGTTTGTCCTGAGGCTTCCAACTCTGGAGTTTGTAGGCACCTCCATGAGACCTCACTCCAATGAATATTCCCTGGGGTCTGAGGTTCTCTGAGGAGCTCCCACCACAGGACCTTTGGTCCGACTGCCAGCTCATGAACCAAGATCCTGCAAGCCATGTGTGGTGGCAAAAAAAAAAAAAGAGAGAGAACAATAACAAAGTAAAAAATAAAATTAGACTAGGAAACTAACAGATATGTTGTAAAGAATATAAAAATATAGATGACTCAACAACTTGAAGGTACAATAGTACCACAGTAGTAAAAAAAAAAGGAGGAGGTCAAAGAGGAAAAAAAAGAAAGACAGGAAAAAAGCCTTGGCTGTGGAGAGCAGGGCCTCAGCAAGGGAAAGGTTTGGGCAGTGGGCGGGGCCAATGCTCAGGACCCACAGGACTGGAAAAGGTCTTGGGGGCTGTGGGGGGTGGTGCTTAGGCTCAAGGAACAGAAGGGGTCCTGACGTGCCCCCCACCACAGGTCTTAGAGGGCGGGGGACCTCACCTGGGAGTCCAGTAGGCTTCCTGGGCCTGAGTGGGTGGGGCAAACGCCCTCCTCTCCTGCTCTTCCTGCTTCTCCTGTCCCAGAGGGCCCCTCCCACCTGCCTCTCCTGTTCGCCCCTTGTCCTTCTTCCTATGCCCCCAGGACCAATGCACCCAGGGGGAGGAGGGGAACTTGGAGGGCAGGGGGCTGGCCTGGGAGCTCTGCAGGCTCCCTGAGGTGAGTGGGCCAGGAGATTTCCCTCTGCTCCTCTCCCACTCCTTCTGGAGGGCCCCTCCCACCTACCTCTCCTGATCTCCCTGGCCTCAGGGATGCTGATCTTGTCTGGCCTCCACTTCTCCTCACCCATTCTGTCCCCACACATCCTACTGGTTCTCTTGGGGGTTCCTCCCATCTCCTTGGGTGTCAGGGTCCCCCACCAGTGGCCAGCAGGCACCTTAGTTGCAGGGAGACACTAACTCGATGTCTTCCCACACCTCCATCTTGACTCTACCCTCATTATTTGTAGACGTTTTGATAATGGCTATTCTGACTGGTGTGAGGTGATACCTCCTTATAGTTTTGATTTGCATTTCTCCAATAATTAGCAATGTTGAGCATCTTTTCATGTGCCTGTTGGCCATCTGTGTATCTTTGAAGAAATGAAATGTCTGTTTAGGTTTTCTGCCCATTTTTTTTATTGGGTTGTTTGCATTTTGTTATTGAGCTGTATGAGATATTGGTGTATTTTGGAAATTAAGCCCTTGATGGTCACATCATTTGTAAATATTTTCTCCCATTCTGTAGGTTGTCTTTTCATTTTGTTTATGGTTTTCTTGGCTGTACAAAAGCTTTTAAGTTTGATTAGGTCCCATTTGTTTATTTTTGCTTTTATTTCTTTTGCTTTGGGACACTATACTGTCTTCATCTTATACACTACACATTATGTTTTGAAATTAAATGTTGATAAAATAGCATACCTTTTTACATAAATTATTTACCTGAAATAATAGTTACTTCAGCACCAAGGCCACTGTGTGGTAAATATAATACTGTAACTAAAAAGTTTGAAAATGAATAGAGTTTCCTTAGCCCTCAAACATGCTTAATTTATTCAGAGGGTTTAGTGTTCACACTTGGAAGATCTTGTTCTATTTATACCCACAGAGTGTGACTCTGTGTGGACTATTTTGAAGAAGCAAGTGCATAATTTGCTGGGTTTGGGGATAGAAAGAGATGTGCCTACAAAAATTACATTCTACCTGTAGCCAGAAACTTTAGAGAGAGCTGTTTTAGAGTGTACTGGGCACTCCATATTGTTTCTCCCCAAAATGGGATGCAGATGTAGATCTGTGTGTGTGTGTATACCCACTAGTGTGAATTTATTAAAAAGTCAAGTAAAAAATAAACTAC
The DNA here is from genome assembly GCF_000442215.2 of Lipotes vexillifer. NCBI lineage: Eukaryota > Metazoa > Chordata > Mammalia > Artiodactyla > Lipotidae > Lipotes > Lipotes vexillifer. Next base: position 4,775,276 of record NW_006781997.1, on the reverse strand, counting down.
ATATAGTCTGCATGTATACAGATGTATAAGGTAACAGTTATTTTTTATTTGGTGTTTTTGTGTATATTGTTGCATTTGATCTTTATTTGAACCCTTTGAAGTAGGTTTTATTATTCAAAAATCTCTCTCACCTTTGAGTTCTATTCTTCCTCATCTAAAAAAAAAAAAAAAAAAAGCACAAAACAAAAACCCCATGAAAAACAAAAAATAAAAAATTGCTCTACACATACTTGCCAAATTGCTTTTCCCACGAGCTACTGATACTTCAGTGTCTCAAAGTTCAACCCACTTTTTGTGATATGCAAGGCTATAACCAATCCATCACTCAATCAGTGAGTTTTTGATGTGTAACAAACCACCCCAAACTTTATTGGCTTAAAGCCATAATCATTTATTAGTGCATAATTTTGTGGGTCAGCAATTTGGGTTGAGCTCAGCTGGACTGGGCTTCACTGAGACTCACTCATGAAGCTGCACTCACTGGCAAGTCAGCTGGAGGCTGGTTACTTTACAATGGCTTCATTTAAATCACTCATGTGTCTGGCAGTTGGTTCTTGCTATTAATTAATTCTGGGTGGCAGCTGGAGTGATGGGTCTGACATGTCTCCAGCAAGCTAGCCTGGCCTTGGCCACATGGTGGTATATCAGGGTTTCCAGCATCAGCAACAGAAGTGGAGCCCAGTGCATAAGTCTTTTCAAGCCTCTGCTTGCATGTTTGCTAATAGACAAGTTCAGAGTCAACATAGTAAGAAATTACCCAAAAGTATGAATGGAGAATGCATGAATCATTAGGAGCCAATACTGTGAAAATCTATCACCATCACCATGTACGCATCCTCAATATGTTCTTGAATCACTCCTTTCTTTTCCATTTTCACTGCCGTTGCTCTAGTCTAAGTCTTTGTTTTATCACTTGGTCTTCCTAACGTTCCTCATCCACAATTCACTCATGCTTTATACTTTTCTCCCTAAAATCTCTCAGCATGACTTGTTGTTTTTAGTTATAAACTATACATTTATTAGCTTGAACAAGACCCTTCAAGATCTGACCTCGATTCATGATCCTCCGAGTCCCATGATGCTCCTTATTCTCCAGCTACACCCAACTACTGACTCCACCAACTAGCCCTTTCTTGCCTTTGTGCCTCTGTACGTTCTATTCTGTCTTCCACCTGTGAATGCATACCAATCCTTCAAAATTAGTTCAGATGTTCTCTGTGAAGCTTTCTGACTGTCCTCCTTGGACTGAGGCTGCCCTTGCCTGAGATGGTCACTCTTGCCTTTGTGCTCTTAGAGCACTTTGTGCATGTAACCATTATAGTATTTATCTTGTTATATTCTAATTTGTCTGCCTCCTCCAATTCACTGAGAATATTGAAAGAGAGAAATCATGTCTTATTTATTTGTGAATGAAGAGAAGTTGGAGAACTGCTACCACTTTCCATTCGTTTTTGTAATAAATATTTGTAGGTATCTACTATGTACCAGCTATGGTTTAACATATACATCTAATATTTGATTTGCATGTTATATTTTTCCTTTTTACTATATGTATTTATTACAACACTATGTAAGAAGTAATTCTCAAATACACATAAAGTAGTACATAATTTACTATTATATATGGACTAATCTAATCTATTTTCTTCACTGTTGCAAACATACAATTGGTCTTATATTAAAAAAAGACTGTTAGACTACCTTGTATTTGAAATGGAGAGAGAAGTAAGTGGTTATTTACATGTGAAGGATAAAGGTTACCGGAGACACTGGATATTAAGGTTGAACAAAGTAACTTTCAATAAGAGTAGAGTGCTTTTATTTTAACTAAATAAGTGAATACTCAAATATTTGAAATATACTCCCTCTCCATTTTTAACAGTAACTTTGTAATAAATATATATATATTTCTCAAGCTTTAATATATTTTACATGTATATATGCACCCCTAGAATTATATAAATATCTTTTATTTATAAACAACCAGAGGTCAAAATTTTACTAAAGATAAGGTTTACCCTGCTTTTTAAATTTCGTTTTGAAAGTTTTGATCTAGAGAAAAAGAAAGTGAGTAACATAACACGCACATATGGACTCTCTATCCTAACATTTTTACTTTTCTAAACAACATATCAAATAAGAAATAAACATATTAGCATCAGTCACTCAGCAGGGTTTATAGTATGGAGAGCTACAAGGCAAGAAGAGTATCTTATTACAGCCCTTAGGAAAATCTGATGAAATGTCTAGACACCTGAATGGGGTTGAGCAGCACTCTCTCAGCAGAGTCATTTCTGCTTCAGGACTGAGTTATTAGCTCTTGACTTCAGTTCAGGCTTAAGTCTCTGTCTATCTTTGGAATGATGGTGGTAAAAGAGGGAACTGTTATTCATGAAATTGTCTGGTAACTGTGTTTGGCAATAGCTACAGTGAGTTCTGGCTCAGTGTCAAGCAAGGGGCTGAGTGATTATTTTACATAGCAATTATTTTATTTTATTTTGTTTTACTTCATAGTTCCTAAAAACTGCAACCTGGGAAATATCTTTTCTTCTTCATGCAAGACTTGTCCATTTGTCACCAGGCAATGTTGATCCTCCCTTTAAATAACATTAATACCTGCCATTTATCCCATTTCCAAGGGCACGTTCCCTTTCCTGGTCCTGATCACTGCCTGGATGGAATCCAGCTATAGCTTCCTTGAAACCCGTTTTCCTGGCTTTTCCCCAAATTAATTGACGTTTTACATTGATTTGCAGTTATGGAAAAAAAAATGGTTCTGCCTGCATCTAAACTGGAGCCATCAATTAAATTCTAACCAACTGGACATATTTCATCTTTATTTTTATTGACTCCCTCAATCCTCTCAACATTTCTTGATCCTTTTTCTTTCTCTATCTCCTCTTTGTTCTTTGTTTTCTAGTACTTCTTTCTCATCCTACATGCAGTAAGAACAAGGAAGAAAGGGGTGGAAGGGGGGGAGGGAGAAAGGAGGGAAGGAAGGAAAAAATAACATGGCACACTCAAGACTGAAGGAGGAAGAAATTAGACTTGAAGAAGGAATGTAGACATAATTAGCTGAAATTTATAGGAAAATTGCAAAACTAATAGCTCATATTTTAAGAATAAGCCTGGGAAGTTTGTCCAAACTTGGCAAATTTTCTTCATAGCAAAGTCTTGGACTAAGTAGTCATTCTTATCTGGTAAGATATCCTTATAACCTGAACTTGCCTATTTAAATTTTTTTTCTTTATTGAGATAAAATCCACCATTTTAACCATTTTGAAGTGTACGATTCAGTGGCTTTTAGCATATTCACAATGTTGTGCAACCATCACTGCTAATTCCAGAACGTTTCCATTACCCAAAAAAGAAACTCCATATTCATTAAGCAGTCACTTCCCATTACTCCCACCTCCAGCCTCACCACTAATCTACTTTCTGTCTTTATGGATTTGCTTATTCTGCACATTTCATATGGATGGACTCATACAATATGTGGCCTTTATATTTGAGTTCATTCACTTACCATTATATTTTCAAGTTTCACCCACGTTGTAGCATATATCAGTTCTTCTTTATTTTTTATAGCTGAATAATATTCCTTTTTATGAATATACCACAGTTTATTAATCTACTCAATAGTGATGGACATTGGGTTGTATCTGCTTTGACTATTATGCATAATTATGCTATAAACAGTTGTATTCAAGTTTTGATGGGAACATATGTTTTCAATTCTCCTGGGTAAATTTCTTGAAATGGAATTACTGGGTCATATAGTAGCTCCATGTTTAATTATTTGAGGAACTGCCAAACTGTTTTCCACAGTGGCTGCATTCTACATGCTCATCAGCAACGTATGAGACTTCCAATTTCTCCACATCTTATTTTCATTTTCCTTTAAAAAAATTATAACCATCCTAGTGGGAGTAAAGTGCTATTTCATTGTGGTTTTGATTTGCATTTCCCTAAGAAAAATGATATTGAGCATCTTTTCATGTGCTTATGGAACATTTGTTTATCTTCTTTGGAGAAATGTCTATTCAAGTATCTGATCCATTTACAAATTGGGCTTCTATCTTTTGATGAATTATAACAACTCTTTATATATTTTGGATTCTAGACCCTTATCAGGCAAATGATTTTTAAGTGTTCTGCCATTCTGGGTGTTTCCTTTTCACTTTCTTGTTAGTGTTCTTTGATGCACACATTTTAGTGGAGTTCAATTTATCTTTTTTGCTTGTTGCTGTGCTTTTGGTGTCATATTTAAGAAATATTTGCTTAGTCTCAGGTCATTAAGTTTTACACTTAGGTTTCCTTTTAAGAGTTGTACAGTTTTAGGGACTTCCCTGGTGGTCGAGTGAGTACTACTCTGCACTCCCAATGCAGGGGACCCAGGTTCGATCCCTGGTCGGGGAAGTAGATCCCCCATGCATACTGCAAGTAAGAGTTGGCATGCTGCAACAAAAAGATCCCGCATGCCACAACTAAGATCCAGCACAACTAAAATAAATAAGTAAATAAATAAATATTTTAAAAATAAAATAAATAAAATAAAAGAGTTGTACAGTTTTAGCTCTTATATTTAGGTCTCATCTATTTTGAGTTAATTTTTGTACATAGTGTGAAGAAGAGTTTCAGATTCATGTGGAAAGGATTTCTTTTGCATGTGGATATCCAGTTGTTTCAGCAGCATTTGTTGAAAAGGCAATTATTTTTTCATTGAATGGTCTTAGCATCTTTGCAAAATCAGTATTTGCTTCATGTATTTGGGGGATCTGTTGTTAGGTTCACAACTGATCTTACTTTAATTTGAATGTAGCAACAACATGATATTTTTTACCTGAAGGTAAAATAAGTAGTTTCTGTATTTAAAAAGTAATCTTGGTAAACATAAAAAAAATTAGGTGAGGTATGAACTTTCACAGAAGAAAGTTTCATAATATATGGTCACTGCAGATCATACTACACTCAGAAACTGAGTCTAGACAAGGAGGAAGATGTTTCTCAGAATCATTCTGCAGTGAAAGAAAAAATTTTCTTTTTTTTGCCTATGAGCACTGAAAGTGATCTAAAGTTTCAGAATAAAAATATTAGGTACCTTTTATTGAATGCTTACTGTTCCAGGGACTGTATTAGGGATTTTTATAATGCTTTTTTTTTTTTTTTTTTTTTTGTGGTACACGGGCCTCTCACTGTTGTGGCCTCTCCCGTTGCGGAGCACAGGCTCCGCGGCCATGGCTCACAGGCCCAGCTGCTCCGCGGCATGTGGGATCTTCCCGGACCGGGGCACGAACCCATGTCCGCTGCATCGGCAGGCGGACTCTCAACCACTGCGCCACCAGGGAAGCCCTATAATGTTTTATTTAATTCTTACATCAGCGCTATAATGTGGTGTCTTATGTCAGCAGAACATGAGTCAAGCAGTCATCTACAAATGTGATTTTTAAGAAAGTGTTTCTAGGAGAAACAGGTAAAGGAGTAGGGATAGCAGGACAGAGAAGGGGAAGTAGCCAAACAAGGATGGGATTCCAGGAATTATCCAGCAGAGAATGCTTCAGCCTGATCCTACAGAGGAGCTCTGGATTGTAAACTGCAACTTAGATTTATCTACCATGAGGTAGACTTTTATCTACCATGAGGTGGACTTTTATTCTCCTTAATCATCAGTCATTGGCTAAGGGCTACCCAGGGGATGTATAAACACTGAGGTGCTTGCTCGCTGTGCCTATGGGCAATGGTGGTCCAGGAGCCAAGGGCAGCTCCTCCAAAGAAGAGTCTCAGTTGCTTGCAGGTGGTGTTCGTGGTGGAGCTGGTTACTGGAAACAAAAGGAAGTTGAAGCTGGAGAAAGGGTGGTTTGAAAATGTGAGGGGTATCCGAGAGGATCTGGGCAAGCACCCATGAGTCTGCTACAGATAACATACTATTTTTTTCCAATTTAGAGAGAAAGAAACAGAAGGGTTAAGTGCACAGAGTCACAAAGAGAATGAATGCTAATGTATCGGACTCCAAATTCCTTTCCCCTTTAATGTGGTGCCTCCAGTCAGGAATATAATGTCATTTGGGAACTTCCAAGAATCTCCTTTGTATATCGCTGTGTTATTTTCTTCAAACAGAATAAACTTTTTTAGATATTCTTTTTTTGGGATCTGTCAAATTGCATGCAGAATTTTGTATGTGAGTGTATGTGTGTGCTTCTTTTCTTCTGGGGAGAGAATCTATGGCTTACACAAATTTCTTAATGGGAATATAAAAAACAAAATGTTTAGAATCACTATTTTAAAAGATCATTCTCTATATTTACCTATTTTCCTGCCTAGGTTTTTATGACTTGCTTATCACTATTATGTCTCTAAAACATTGTTCTCATGAGGTCAAATTATAATTATCACAGATGGCAATTTAGGATGATAGAAGTTGTTTTTCCCCTGCTCACAACACCACTTTTACTGTATCACATAAGTTTGAAAGGGATTGGCATTAACTCTTTTTTAAACATTTGGTATAACTCAGCATTGCAGCCATCTTGTCCTAGACTTTTATATGTTGGAAGTGTTTTTATTACTAGTTAAATTTCTTTACTTATTGTAAGTCTTTCAGATTTCTATTTCTGACCAGTAGTACAAAGAACTTACATGTTATTTTGTTAGGCAGAGAGTTTACTTAAAATTAAGGCAAAAAGTTCATTTAGAGCCTTAAATGATTTGTGTTTTCACTGATCAATTCTGGATAAGTGCCAGATATTCACTTAGTGTCTGTATGACTTACACACACACACACACACACACACACAATCAACCTGAATATCAAATTTTTTTTAAATCCCAGTAATTTTCCTGAATGTTTTTCTTCTGATTATGTGATATAAGTGGTCAGAGTCTTATTGTGTACAGTTAACCACTACGACTTCCTTTACAAAATGAGTCTGAGGGTGTCTCTGTAAAGAAGGAAGATTCTAAAGTTTAGTATTGTAGAGCTAAGCCCCATGGACTGAGAAAACTCTGAGGCTTTGGGGGTGGGGAGACTGGGTAGAGGAGATTGATTTGCAAGGTTGTGGGGAGAGGTGGTGGTATAGTCTCAGAACTTTGGGTGCCTGGATGGGTGGATGGCCCCAGCCTGGACCCAGCTTCTGGAGGTACAGCTAAGGAGAAAACCTTTGACAGAGAGGTGGTGCCTTTCCCATAAGTGGTGCTAAAAAAAACGGGTAAGGGTCAAATACACTCATAATCTTGGCCACCTAGGCAAGTTAATGCTCTTAGATTGTATTACACCTCCCCAAAATCCACCCTTCAGCCATCTATCACCTTGGGTCCCATTTTGTTTTTTCTATGTTATATTTTGATGTAATATAGTTTAATATTAAATTAAACTTCAAGGGTGATTTATCTTTCTAACGCTCCAAATGATGGTGACAGGTTGCAGGTTGTGGTAAGGCGGTGTGAACCGAAGCAGGATTCTTGCTCTTCCTGGAGAGCACTAAGCATACAGATAGCAAGCATAGGGCATTATCTGTCAAAAGAACAGAAGATGAAAGGAATGAAGGATTATGTGGCAGTCAGGCAACAGAGACCCCAAGTCTATTGACTTCTTCTTAAAGAGACAACAAGATATTTTCAACCACATGACTTTCTTGCCGTTTTGGATTGGAAATGAAATATGGCGATTTCCTTCATTTTTCATTTCAACAAACGTCCATTGCACTACTACTAGGTATAAGAGGTGAGGAATCGTCAGGGACGCGTTTAAATTACA
>NW_006781997.1:4736181-4767513 GCF_000442215.2 Lipotes vexillifer | reverse complement strand
GTGTAGGGAGTGAATGCATCTTTTCCTCCAAGCTCAGGGCCAGATCCTGGAGGGCAGAGAGGCCCGGCATTCTGCGCCCGGGAGCAGGGCCCTCTGAACACTCGTGGGATGCGATGGCGTCTGTCCCAAGTCACTGAGAAGGGCCCTCACCACCCCCTAGGATTACTCCAGGAATAAATCAACCGAGGACATGTTGTGCAAAGACTGAGCGGTGCTCTGGGGTCCTCCTCTCCTGGCCTGGGCCTGCAGAACCAAGGCTGTCCGCGGAAGCAGCCTTGGTTCTTTCTGGGAGCTTTGAGTGTGGAAAGAGTGCTCGGTCCCAGGGCAAGATGAGAGAAAAGGAGGAAAGAGGGTAAAGGAGATGTGCGGAATGGGACTCCATTGCTCAGGCTCGACGAGCGCAGGTGAGGAAGTGAGTTCCTAGCTGAGCATCTGCCGGAATGGCAGACAGGTGGAGAGACGCAGTCCCGCCTCGGCCCACCCAGTTCCCAGGGCGGTCCGAGCTGTACCTGTGCGCGGCCTTCCTTCTCCGCGACGCCCGGGGGATCCCGAGCCGCAGCCTCCGTCCCCGCCCCAGCGGCCCCGGGTCCCCAGCCCCGCCCCGCCCTGCCCCGCCCCGCCCCGGCCTCGGGGCTCCGCTGGGAGCCGGTCGAGCGGCGGGTGCCCGAGTCTCCGTGGCCAGAAGGATGGCCAAGGTCCCGGAGCTGGAAGACGCCTTCCTGCAGGTGCAGGCTTCTCCCCAGGTTTCCCCCGAAGTCCAGGAGGAGTGTTGTGTGCAGCTCCTGAGCAAGGGTTTGCTCGTTTTCCCCGAAGAAAGGGTGTACCTGGCGGCTGAAGCGCAGCCCGGGGGTGCGCTGGGCAGCGGGGAGAAAGGGGACGACCCGGAGCTGCCGGTGGGAGTTAAAGCCGGTGAGTGCTCTGCCCCCTCCCGGGACGTGATTGGGACGCGGATGTATTTTTTACAGGGCATCCGATAATAAAAAGAAACATACCGCAAACGCGCATATATTTCCCCTAGGAAAATGATTGTTAAATAGAAATTAAGTCGAAAGGATTTTGCATAGCTCTCCTCTGAACGCCCCATAGGCCACCCTGTTTGATGCCAAGACACATTTAAAGGCTAATTAATTGACTGTATATTCTGATTTTCTTTATCATCTTTTCAACTTGCAATCAGAAATGCATTTAAGCAATGGTAACTTTTCCTCTGAAGAAGAGGTTGCGGACAATCAGGACAGCAAAACCAAAGCAACCGATCCACACCTCTCTCAGAAGAAAACCATCACGCAGATTATGAAGGATAAGAAGCAGCAGACTCAGCTCACCCTGCAGTGGTAAGACTCGCCCAAGGGTACCCTTAAGCACCTGTTGAATTTTTAAAGTCAGTATATTCAGATTCTTTGCTTTTCTCAATTTGGTTCTCCCTCAGACTTTCTTGGAGAAGTTTAAAAGACCGATTAGAAATTCATCCAAAAATTGTTTTCACTGAATATTTGGTATAGAGACATACTCTGGTACTGGTGAAAAATGATCTGCAATACAAATAAAAACCATCACTCTGTTCATTATTGACTAAAACTATAATTTCTTCGAATGTAAGCAATAATGAATTTTTTATTACTTATTTGCTTAACATGCAATCAATTCAGTCCTTATATATTTGTTATTTTTATGTTTATACAACATGATTCTTAAAAACAACTTAAAAGGAGGAAGGATCTTAACGGTGCCTTTATCCGTAGAGGGCAAATTCAAAATTGTGTATTGGCCATAAGATGAAATGTGTTTGAACTAGAAGACATAGAAAAGTCAGTTAAGATGACACTATTAACTTAAATAAATGTTCAACTACCTTTCACATATGATTTATTACAGTGAAATATCACTAATTGGACTTTGTGGAAAATCTTTAAAAACCAAGAGTTTATCAGTAGGCTCTCTACATATACAGAACATTTTATAATATTCTAAAAGGAAGAGAAATTTAAAGTAAAAACATAATATTAAACTTCTCTATGTAGTGTGAAGAAATAGAACTATAAATTTCCTCCCAATTCCAAATAAGATGCAAATAAGTAAAAATGTCTACTTGCTGATAAGTTACATGATCTGTTTATATGTAAAGTGTGATCTAAATATTAGAAAAATACAATAGAAAAAACAGTATCTTAAAAAAACTAGCACATCTTATTTTATTTAAACACTGAATTACAATTTGCATGTAGTAAATTTTTGTAATTATATCCTTAACTCTTTCAAATATTTGAAATATAAACTAAATATCTTTCTAAAATTATGGTTTAACTATTGAAGTTGATATCACATTTACTGGTTAAGAATATACTAGAGCAGTAAATAGTTGAGCTAATTATCTGAAATATTTAGGACACACTATTTTCTTTAGGATAATTGGAGCTAAAAGGTTTTGACTTCAGATATATTATGAAGGTCTTTTGAATGATCACTTGCATTATTCAGTTCAACTTGAATGAATGCAAACAAACTTGGGTTTTTATTTTATAAATGTAAATGCATTACAATTAAAGAAAAAAGCCATACCCCAAATTAACATTATACTTATGTCTAGGATTTTTCAGTATTTTGAAGACAAAAATAATGCCTACACCATCAAAATAGCCAGGTGAAAAAGTGGGCATTATATGCGTGTCATTAAAATATAGTTTTAAATAGTTGGATATTTCTCAGTAATTTTCATATTTTTTGAAACTATAAAATGTTCTCATTTTGTTTGAATTCTCCATACTCTCTCTTAAAAAAGTGTTACATAATTTTAAAAAAATAGCCTAGGTGAGTTATTTACCTTCTGATAATTTTTTCCTTAAGGTTATAGATTATAGCGGGGATGTTAAACAGTAGAATTGAAAATTAAAGTGAAAAATCTGCCTAACTTCAATTTTCACTGTCAACTAGGTGTTTGGTTTTATGTATGCAAATTTTATTGGGTTTTGATTCATTTTTTTCCTTTGTCATAGAAAAATGGAGGTCTGATACTTTACCTGCTTAGGAAACACGTCCTGAGGCTTTTATCTCATGCACCTTGGGAATGTGTTAAATCAGAGATCTAAAGAGTTTAGAAGAGTTTCACTCAATTTTAATCTGAATGCATATTTTATATTGCATTGCTCTTTTTTAGTAGTAATTATGATTTTACTGTACATAAAAAGAGTATAAGTAAATTTTAGCCAATATCATCTACTGAAAGGTTAGAAAAATTGAGAGTAGAATCTACAAGTTTTGATTTCCTGATTGCTGTTCAGATATTTATAACACTTAAATATATGTTATTACATTTATATAAATTGTGTGTAATTGCAATTGCAGGCATCCAAATTAAATGGAATTACTTCTAAATTTTCAAAGTTTATATAATTATGTTTATAATATGGAGCTGAATTTATATGTCATGTTTGGAGGCATCTATAGAGAATAACAGTATGTTTCAAGTGTACAGGATCTTTTAGGTAATTGTAAGTACTGATTACAGTAAAAAGTGTAGAGATAGAAATAGATCGGTACCATTTCGAACTTAAGTGAAGTTAATTTACTCTTATATATTTTGCAAATAAATGTATCACCATGCTTCCCTAACTATTCAGTGTTTGGAACTAGTAAGAGATTATAGACATTTGCCAACCTGAAGCCTGGCAGCCCTTTAGTGTTGAGAATGTTATTTTTAAAAACCATCACCTTCAATTTCACTATTCATATTTGATTATCACAGAGCAAAGCGTGATGAACAGGGAAGACTTACACAGAAGTAAGAGAATGTTTAGTGTTGAGAATGTTATTTTTAAAAACCATCACCTTCAATTTCACTATTCATATTTGATTATCACAGAGCAAAACGTGTTGAATAGGGAAGACTTACACAAAAGTAAGACCTATTCTTTGGGATGTGGACCACGCAGGAGTGGTTTTGTCTTAGCCATGGTATTTTAACTGCACTAGCAGGTGTTCATTGGGGTTCTTGCTCTTCTAACTTTAATCCTTGTGATATTTTTAATATTATCCAGAATAAAAGAAGCCTACTCATGTCTGCTCAAGAACTCATTTGTATAGAGTCTGTATTCAAAAGGAGCATTAAGTCAACGTGAGAGGGGAAAGGAAAGAAGAAATAAAGAAAAGGTTTGACCTAATTCTTTGCCCTTTTTCTTAGGCTTGAAGAGAATTACATTGTATGTGAAGGAGTTTGCTTACCACGGTGCATCCTTTATGCACACTATTTAGATTTCTGCCGGAAAGAGAAACTGGAGCCAGCCTGCGCAGCCACCTTTGGAAAGGTAAATAACACATATTGGCTATACTACCTTACAACTGAAGTCATGTCAGGCAGACAGTATGGAAACAAACTTATCTGTTCAAATTTTCTTATAGAATATTAAGAGATCTGTTTTGTAAATGAAATCTCTTGGCTGTATTTGGAACTATTATATGTTTAACCTAGATTTTACCCACTATTTGTTTTACCTTGAATTACTATATGCTTTGAATATTAGAACCCTGGCTATTAGAAGATTTAATGTGACCTTAAAGGAAGCTCTATTTGAGCAATAATATTTCCTTTCAAAGATGGATACATTAAAGAGTATGGTATGGCCTGTATTGAGAAGCAGAATTAAGTGGAGGTGACAAGTATCTTGTTAATGTAATTGGTGACTGTGTTTATTCTATTTCATAAATAGTTCTCCTAATTCTCCATTTGCTCTAAGTATATTTACACTCCAAACTCCAAGATGTCGTGATGGGATTGGTTAAATCTCTCTCATTTAAAAACATTCCTTTTTACCCAACCTCTGTGGTTAGGATGGGAATCTGTATAGCTGACATTACTGTACTTACATATGTTGATCTCATTTTAAGAATCAGGAAACAATATCAATCTCTTGGGAGAGCCTTGTTCTTTGAGATTCTTGTCTTGCTCTATTATCTAAGGACCAAGGATATCCCAGAAAAATTGTAAGAAGATTAGATCTCAAATATTGCATCTCTTATAAACTGAAATCCAAATTCTAACCTGTAGAGGGACTCGTTGTCTAGAAAATAATAATTACTATGGTCTGGCTTCCCAGTTTTTTTTAACTAAAATAATTTATTAATTTATTTTGAAAACGTATCGTTTACAGGAGACAGTGTGATAAGGGCATGGTAATCCAGTGATTTAGGTGCTAGCCTAGACTCTAATTTGTTGCGAGACCTGAAAAGCACTAAACTTCCTCAAAACTCAGTTCACTCATTCTGTAAAATGAGGAGGCTGCATTTTAGCTTTAATATTTTATTAGTGCCCCTTATGGCAGTCATTCTTAACTGTTTGGGGAGCCATAAAACACCTTGAGAATCTGATAAAAACTACAGAACCGGTCCCCAGGAAATTAAGACATATTAACACACAGAGTTTGCCGTGGAGCCTTTAGAAGATCATGTATGGATCTCTTAAGATTCAGGTTAAAAACCTTGCTTTATGTAGAAGAGATTTTTCTTTAATCAAATGCTAACTTTTAGCCAATTTAGAGAAAGGAACGTAGAAAAGAAAAAGTTTCAAACACGGCTTTGAAGATCTGGCAAGGCAAAGAAAATTTCCCTGTCCTTTCAGGGTTGGAGGTAGATACTTAATTGTGGGTAAATCTGTGCAAAGAATTACTATAAAGAAACCCAAATCTTCCCACAAAGCACATACATGAAGTAATAATTGCTTTGGCAGTAACATCAAGCAAGAGCAGATATTGGTATGATCTGCTTTGGACATTGAGAAAAGGGCAGTAGAACAATGTCATCAAAAAAGCACCTCCCTCCCTTTGCTGATGTGTCATTATGTATGAATATGTGTATGATATTATTTTTTCCAGACTAAATATTTACTCAAAGTTCAACATTTGCTTTCCAGAATTAATTGAATATGAGAGGCTTGCAACAGAACCATGCACTTTCTAAAAACTAAAGTAATTGACTTTCTTTTTAGACAATTCGTCAAAAATTTCCCCTCTTGACGACTCGGCGGCTTGGAACAAGAGGCCATTCAAAGTAAGGCACATGGATGAGCACATTTCAGATCTGTACATATGATGCATTGTATATGAGGACTAATGCAATGTGAAACAAGTATTGTCTTTATCAGTGAATAGAACTAGGTATTCTCTTCTTAATAAATCAGACTTTTACCAACTCTAAGACCTAAAAAGAAAAACAAGTGGATTTTAGAATAATGTTTAAAAAGCAAAACTTACACAGAAAAATCATAATACATTATTTTTTCTAAGGAAATAATCTAAATGAATCATTTTTATAATCTTAAAGCCATGACTGAAGGTACCAGTGTCATTAAAGGGAAATACATATGGCTACATAAGTGACCAAATGGAATCCACAACACTTCCAAAGAGCAAAGCCAAAGCCAGGGGTTGAACATGGTCCAGGTTCTTCCTCTGGTTTTCTTTCCCAGATAATAATTTCTTTGTATTCCCCTCTTTTCCCTTCAAGACAAATGCCATGCCCATATGACTTAATGGAAATATAAATATAAAATAAGCAGTCATGAATTCTCTCTCTTGATAACTTTAGCTTTGCTTATCTCTTGTGGCAACCTCTGTAGAACCCCCAGTTACAGGTTCATGTTCACCCATTATTTCTTCTGTCCACCGTATTTTTAGTTGTTCCTTTCCTTCTGTCTACAAACATATCCAGATCTCTTCTGTGTTGATAAAATAAAGTTGTCTCAAACCTGCTATACTCTTTGCTATTGCTCTGTTATTTTTCTTCTCTCTGCTATTTCTTGAGAGTAGCTATCTGCTCACTTGCCTTAGCACTGATCACATGCCTCTGTCCTGTCCATTTCTTTACCTGGGCAAAAACTCAATGGCTCATTTTTACTGTTACTGATCTTCCTAGGCACCTGTCTAGCATTTGAACCTGCTGATAATGTCTTCTTAAAACAAATAAATGCATAAAACTTCCCCTACAGCTTCTCTGTTGCAACACTACCAAGTCCTCTTCCCTCTTCTGCCACTTATTTTCTAGTTTGTCCAGTGTCTCCTTCGGCTCTAACATCCAGTTCAGCATTGTCCAAAGAAATATAATGTGACCACATATTTAAATCAAAAATTTCTAGCAGCCACATTAAAAAAGTAAGATGGAACAGATGAAACTCATTTTACTATGTTTTATTTAATCCAACATATCCAAAACATGATCGTTTAACCGTATAATAAAAATTTAAATTATGAATGAGATATTTTACATTCTTTCTTTCCTACCAAGTGTTTGAGATCCCGTGTGTATTTTATACCTATAGCACATCACAATTCAGACTAGTCACATTTCAGATGCTTAATACCCACATGTAACTTGTGGCTATTCTATTGGCTAGCTCAGTCTTTTGGCTCAGTCACTTGCCAAAAGAATAGATCCTAATTTATTATGAATTCTCTTGAATCTCTCTCTCCATTCTCACTTTCAAAAACTGGCCTTGACTCTGTCTTTTTAGTCCGTTCAATACCATTCTTCCAAACTGAGCTTCTGAAGTTCAATCATTTCTCTGTCATCCTCAGACATTTTCACCTGCTCATGACAAACTTTTCTCGCCTTGACATTCAAGGTCCATTATGATTTAGTCCCAAACCATTTTCTTACCTTATTATCTACTTCTCACTTTTCAACATGCAGCCTATGCTCTCACCAATTTATTGCCCAGCCCCCTTTGCTTCCCTCTCAACCACCACTGTTTTGTTCATGCTGTCTTCCTCCATGAAAAATGCCCTTTCCCCTAGAGGTGTGTTGAAATCCTATCCATTTAAAAGAATGTCTCCTGAACTTCCTCTTCTTTTGAATCTTTTCTTAGCCTCTTGATGTTTTGTAGGCTTTTCTTTGCACCCTCATAGCAGTTTTTGATACCAACCCTAATGCGAAATTAACTTACCTCCTCCCCTCAAAAGGTGGTATTTTGAGGACAGAGACTTTGTCTCACCCATTTTCATACTATTTCTGTGGTCTGCTACATAATAGATTATCAATTTATATCTATTTAATTGATTCCTATTAATGTTAATAGTATTGTGGCCTGAGAAATGAAATGCCAGATTGAAAAAGACAAAATTGGCTCATTCCTTCTAACCAAGTCAGCTTTTTTTCAAAGTCGAATCAGTTTAACTGCCTAATTTCTACTGAATTGATTCCTACTGACTTGTGTAGGTAGAGAAGAGATTAGATAGTGTTTGAGATAGATAGATAGTGGGAAAAGAGGCAAAGCAATGCAGAGAAATCCTCTTCACAGGATCTACAAGAGGACAGGCAGGCAGGCTGCAGAGAAAGTCAATTAATCCTAGAAGGAGCCTTTAGGATTAGGGATGAATCATTAACCTTGTCCATTGTGACACAATGAGGCTCCAGTGTGTAGGTTTATGTTGTAACAATATGTAGTGACTTCAGGCAATTTGTTTGATATCTGAGAACAGATGCCCAAGAGCATAGCATTACCAATTTGAATTTTTTCCTACTTACCTAATGTGCCATTTGCTTTTTATAACTTGCATATTATATTTTTGGTATTTTCATATCATGGGGAAAATTTTTTTCTATATGTAAACTAAGTATTTTGAAAGATATGGCAAGATGTAGAGTTTGTGTATTTTGTCATTGTTAATATTCTGATGTAATTATTCTTAGCGAGATACTTTTCCTGACTTTATTTATTTCCAAGAAATACTCTTAGATTTTTTTATCTTGGAAAATAATATATCAAAAGGCAGAGTTGCCTGGTGGTTAGGAGCATGAGGCTTAAAATTGGACAAATCTGAGCTTTAATCCCATATTCCCATATACAACTAGATGAGCTGTTCAGCTTTTCATCAATAAGTTGGATATGCCATTATCTACAGGTTTGGTGTGAGAATTAAATGGAAAAGTATAGGAATGAATGGAGACATGAATATGCTTTCAACCTCACTATCCTTAATAGCAATGAAATTATTAATAATAATATAAAATTAATAATATGATATTGACAATGCATCCAAAAATCAGCAATGCAACTAAAAGTTATTATTTACTGAGCAGCACACACACACACATGCACACAGACACACACACTCTCTAATCCTCACAATGACAATACAAGATTGGAATTACTGTGTTTTACAAAGGAGGAAACTGCAGTTCAAAGATCACTGACTTGCTCAAGGCCACACAGATACTATAAAATAACAATGTTGGCATTTAGATCAAGGTTTATCTGGCTCTAAAGTTTGTGCTTTGTCACCTGATAAGGCTTCTTCTTTCCTGTATCAGTCATATCAACAAAATATTATTTAATTGAACTTTTGAGTTTTTGAGGTATAAATTTTATTTATTTTTTCTTTTTTTTTTAACATCTTTATTAGAGTATAATTGCTTTACAATGACGTGTCAGTTTCTGCTTTATAACAAAGTGAATCAGTTATACATATATATATGTCCCCATATCTCCTCCCTCTTGCGTCTCCCTCCCTCCTACCCTCCCTATCCCACCCCTCCAGGTGGTCACAAAGCACCGAGCTGATCTCCCAATGCTATGTGGCTGCTTCCCACTAGCTATCTGTTTTACGTTTGGTAGTGTATATATGTCCATGCCACTCTCTCACTTTGTCCCAGCTTACCCTCCCCCCTCCTCGTATCCTCAAGTCCATTCTCTAGTAGGTCTGCATCTTTATTCCCGTCTTGCCCCTAGGTTCTTCTGACCATTTTCTTTTTCTTTTTCTTTTTTTTTTTTTTAGATTCCTTATATATGTGTTAGCATACAGTATTTGTTTTTCTCTTTCTGACTTACTTCACTCTGTATGACAGACTCTAGGTCCATCCACCTCACTACAAATAACTCCGTTTCGTTCCATTAATCTCCAAAACATACAAACAACTCATGCAGCTCAATATCAAAAAAACAAACAACCTAATCCAAAAATGGGCAGAAGGCCTAAATAGACATTTCTCCAAAGAAGATATACAGGTTGCCAGCAAACACATGAATGAATGCTCAACATCACTAATCATTAGAGAAATGCAAATCAAAACTACAATGAGATATCATCTCACACCGGTCAGAATGGCCATCATCAAAAAATCTACAAACAATAAATGCTGGAGAGGGTGTGGAGAAAAGGGAACCCTCTTGCACTGTTGGTGGGAATGTAAATTGATACAGCCACTATGGAGAACAGTATGGAGGTTCCTTATTTATTTTTTCTGATCTAACAGTTTTAAATGTTAATTAATATATTAGATTCTTCTTCAGAGAGCTAACAACATTTCTCAAGCATCAATCATAAGGCATTTTAAATTATTTTATATTTGTTTAGAGATATTTATGTTTTCTATAAAAGCAGATTTGTAGCACAAACACAATTTTGCTTTCTGCTTTTAATTTTTGTCCAAAATGTTCTCTGTGTTGGTATATTATCTTCACAATCATCATATCTATTGGATGTTTAATATTTAAAAATTTACATTTGATGAAAAACATTTTTATGTGTATGGAAATATGAACAATTGATGATATAGAAATATAAATGAAGAAGTAAGCATATTTTGGAGAAACAGGAATTTATAATTTCTCCCAATTTTACTAGTAATTTTGTAAAACTTTGTATTGTCGTAGTGCCCAAAACATACTATCACTAGATATCTATTGAATTATTTCTAATATATGAATAAATTTGGTATTAATTAATTTATAAATAAATAATAAGCTCTGCACTCCTTCCCTTCATTTTCTCTTACCAACCCCTCCCTGCCAAGAAAACCAACAATCCCAATGGCAGATTCTGCATGTTCTGAAAACCAAGATAAAAACTGATTTTGCTTTTGTGTTTTTCTTTTCTTCTCTTTGATTTACCACCAATGCTAATAATATACCCTGATTTGCTTCCTGTGCAAAAATTTTTTTTAAATAAATTTATTTATTTATTTTTTAATTTTTGGCTGTGTCGGGTCTTCGTTGCTCTGCGCGGGCTTTCTCTAGCTGCATCACGGGGACCATTACAGTGCTTGGGCTTCTCATTGCTGTGGCTTTTCTTTGTTGCGGAGCAAGGGTTCTAGGAGCGTGGGCTTCAGTAGTTGTGGCACCCGGGCTCAGTAGTTGTGGCTCACGGGCTGTAGAGCACTGGCTCTGTAGTTGTGGCACACAGGCTTAGTTGCTCTGTGGCACATGGGATCTTTCCGGATCAGGGCTCGAACCCATGTGCCCTGCATTGGCAGGCAGATTCTTAACCACTGCGCCAACAGGGAAGTCCCCAAATTTTTAAATTTAGATTTTGAATAAATAAAAATGAATCAAAATTCTATAGGTACAAAGAGTATCTAATGAAAAGTAATTCTTGCCTATTTTATGTTATGAATGTATTATAGCAAGGATAATCAATCCATTCATATTTATATTGATGGCAAAGCATGGTGCCAAAGAGTTTTTGAGGTGCAAACAATAGTAAGATAGGGTGCATGCTGTCAAAAAAATTTCATTATTAATATTCATTTATTTAGTAAACATTTTTCATCTGTCCTGGTGCTGACTAGGTCCTAAAGATACAATGATTAGCAAAAGAGGCCATGTCCCACCCTTGCTCAAAATGGCTCAGCAGGGTAAGGGAGAACACAGTTGAGCCCACCGATTAGATTTCATGCACACAGTAAACTGTTTGATTTGAAGTTACATTTTAATTTCTTGTAGACTTTGATCAGTCAAATCTTGGTTTTCAGACATGACGGATAAAAGCTATTATCTTATTTATTAGTAGTGATTTAGTGGGTTAATAAAACTGATATGGCAGCTGCTCTTATCATAGTAAGTTATTGCAACTCCCTGAACAACTTAATCCCATCATTTTCTTATCAGTTATCATTTGTATAATGTAAACTAACATCAGGGCTACTAGCTCAGTGGGAACATATGTTTCAGGAATTCTATATAATGACAAAATGGAAAAGAAGAAATATAGGTGCAGGTATAAATTGATCAGCAAATGAAGAAAAGTATTAGACACAAGGTAAATACTTTAGTACTAAAAAGAGGAGCAATAATTTCATTTGTCCTATTAAAATATAACACATTCACTTTAAAATGCGGGCATAAAAATTAATTAATTAATTATTCTTCTTTATTCCTAAAATGCAAATGATATCTGTCACTTGATACAAGGCTAAGGACAGTTGATGCTAATGAATGAAGACAATTTTGTTAGATAATCACAAAGACTACTTGTATTATGCAAACATTTTCTTAGAGAAATTAGCTAATCATATCTAGGATTTTTAAGCAGTTATCATATATATATCTTTTAAAATAAAAATCATATAGGGAGAAAGAACTGTGAAATGTTTGGGAATCTTTATTCAGAGTAACCTACAGGATAGGCATTAGCTATTGGTATATAAATTTTAAAAACTAGTTAGCCCACAGTGAGGCAAACCTCACTTTTTATTCAACACTTACCTGTATATATTCTTGTTATGCTAGAATATTTCTGGCAAATATTTCCTAGCAAGATTTATTTTAGGGTAATATATTAACAACAAAATAGTGATATAAAATGTTGCAAATGAGATGAAAAACCCATGTATACTTTGTATGAAATTACTCTCCCCGGTTTTATGAGGTTTATCTTCAGCTGTTAGGACGACAGAGAGCTGCTCATTTATTATCTCTTCTCAAAGACACTAAATCATCACGCAGGCGATAACATGTTCCTAGTTAGACTAAAAAGAAGATTAAAGGGGAAGATTATTTTATTGGCTCCAGAAGAAACTGGATATGAAATGTGCTAAAGCATTACAATGGTCATTGCAAAATACTGAGATTTGTATTTCCAGCAATTTCTAGTTTTTCCACCTAAATACGCTGACTGCATGTCCTTTATATACATTGTTTAGGGATACAACTTTTGTTCAACACCAGTATTTTACCAGTACCTGGAAAGTCACAGTCCTAGGAAGCAGTTATTGAAAACAACTGGCTTTAAGAGAATTTGTGTTTTATCAGTTTCCAGATTTCTAGCAGAACACATTGACTGGTCCAATACATAAGGATTTTTCTTTACAGTAATTTCTAAGGGGGAACACAATGAAGGGGAAGATGAAATTCCCTTCCTCCAAATCTTATAAGTTAGTAGGGGAGGTAAGCCGTGTATACATATACCATTAGTACGAGATGCAAAGCTCCATTGGATAACTGACCAAGAGAGGAGTTCAAAGGACAGAGAAATTAATTTTGCCTAAGAGACCAGGCAAAGCTTCATGTGTTGAAGCTGTGCCTTGAGGCATGGATAAGAAATGGGGACGTGCAGGAAGAAGGGCATTCCCAATGAAGAGCTCAACAAAGTAAAGGCACAAAGTGAGGAAAGCACACGTTATTTGTGGAGGGCAAGTAACTCTGATAGAAATAGATAAGTTTATACAGTACTAGTGGTAGAGTTAAAGGAATTAGTAGATTTCCTTACATCACATTAGACAAGAGGCTTTTTAATCTCTACCAGATTTTAAATTGTGCTATGTTTAAGTATATGGTACTATATACATGCACTTTATTAAAAATTCCTGCTTATAAAATTTCCTTTATGGCACATTGTTATTTTTAACTTTTTTCATATTATAAATTTATTTATTCAACAAATGTTTATTGAGCTCCTGCTATAGGGAGCTTATATTCTAGAGGGAGTCTGTTTATATATGGAATTTCAAATATGAAACATTCAGATCAATGGTATAGTTCTTAATGATTCAAGTTAGTTATCAATTCTTAAAGATTCATGCTGAAGTTGAAGAGAGAGTGTATATGCTGAGTGCAAGCATATTCAAACTATATTTCATTTAAGAACTTCTAATTATAAATAAAACTGAGATACAAAATTATATATACATACATATTTTGCATCTTGAGTATAGTCTATTGAAACAAAGAGTGCTCTGTGGAGCTTTGGGTTTGAATTTTGTCTTCAAACCCATAACTTTTCACATATTTTTTCCAAACAAATCACATAAACTTTTTTAAACTTTGCTTTGAAATGGAGATATTACTTCACTTGCAGGCTGCTGTGGAAATTTGAGATGAAGTATACATAAAGTTTTTTACATGTAATAGTTGCTCAATAAAAGGTAACTATTTCTATTAGTACCTACTATCCCCTGCTTCAATTTTAGCACATATTAATTTTGTATTGCAGTTCTTTCTTTGCATGCTTTCCCCCCCCCAAGACTATCAACTCCTCCAGGGCAGAAACCCTCATCTGTCTCTTTCTACGTGCTCAGCACGTAGCACACAATAAGCATTAAATACATGTTTGAAGGAAAGAGTTCACTTTTTCACTCGTTCCCTGTGGGCCAGCATAATTATAAGATTGTATTGATATAACATGCTCAGCTACATCAACATGTCTAAATTATGAGGCATTGCTAATGAGAATCGGACATGCTGCTTCTCATTTGTAGAGTGGAATGTAGCTGACCAAGTTACCTTCCTTGGGTGTCAATGTGTATCTGGTTGATGGTGTCATTTACATTTGACCTACGAATGAAACACATTACTTAAAAGATTTTTTTTTTAGATGTAAAATCTTGACTCTAAATGTAAGTGGAGGTATTAAGTACTTCTATTTTTAAAGATATTCTGCCCTAATGATTAGAGAGGAGGAAGCAAAATAATACAGTTGTTTTATAAAAATCAGGAACAAATGAATTGTGTAATAAAAATATCCTTCCCTTAAAAATCCTAAGTAAGAAAAGAATTGCAAATCCATGTTACTCAGCATTTATTGGGTCCTAAAGGATGTTGCCATTTTTACAAAAAGTGTTCATCAAGTGATTTTTTTAAAATGGAAGCAAAATTTGCCTCTGGGCTGCTCAGTGTGGTCACTGTTCTGTGACTGGCAGGCAGTCTGGCTCAGGAAACCAGGGACTAGGGTGGAATTCAGAAGCGTATATGTTCCTGGCTCGGTTATCCATTGTCGGTTTTTAATCATTGTATTGACAGCTCTCACAGTGGTCAGGATTAGTGTGCCATCTAACATTTGTTGAACTCACGGTTATCCTTTTGATTGTCTTGTGATTTTTGTCTACCACCCGTGAAGGCAATGTAGTTTCTCCTCAGTCTGCATGGCAAACCACTTTACCATGGTATAATATTATTTACATGTTGAGACAAGGATTATAGATGAGAAACAAGAAGATCAAAGTTATAGTAAAAGAAGATTTATCAACTTTTAAAGCAATGCTTAACATGTATTGCTTTAGCAAGTGGCTAGAATGAAGTTATTTAAACTGTAGCATCCATAGAACAAACAGCAAGCTTTGCAAAAGACCATGAAATTGCAATATATTTCCATTGTAATAGATTCTGTTGTTCTCAAGCATCTCTTGCTTTATTTCTCCTAATACAAAGACATTTTCTTTGGTATATTAGTTCTAAAATCTAATAAAGAAAAATAGTTATACTTATTTCAGACTCATGCTCACTCACTAATCCTAATGGGCTTGGCTGAATATCATCTAAATCTGTTCATTTGTTATGGTTTTAGGTATTTACCTTATCAATTTCTATTAATATAGCTGCTTTTTGTAATGTCCTTTGCTTAAGTTTCATATTTCCTTCATTTCTCCCTTTGTTCCAATATACTGTAGAGGTTCTTTTCCCTTATCTACCGGAGGAGTATTTTCTTACTGTAAAAATGGAGTTTCTTCTGTTCAGGTTAACAGACTGCTATTGTCCTTCTACCAAAACTGAGGATTTGAAAACTTTTCCCCAGTCTGCCACACTCGTAAACTACCTTCACTACTGTGATCACCCTCCATTACTGTTTCTCAAACATAACAGCCCTTTCTGAAACATTTATTATAATAGGTGTAATTTTTTCATATTTAAAAACTCTTTCTTCTCCATCTCAAATGGCCCAGGGTCATTAGAGGCAACTCCTCTGCCCTTAGAACGTAAGGGGAGAGAAGCCATCTCTGGGACTCATAGAGGCTCTGGTCCTCCCCTCCTCCAGCTGATCTCCTTCCCAGGAAACAAGGAGTCCATTGCCTGAGTGAATGTGTCCCCCGAGACTGCATCCCCCTTCAAGCTCACATTTCAGGTCCGTGGGGCCCAAGAATTCCAAACAGTCTCAGGCCTGCCTCCTGGGCCGAAGTGGGCCTCTCCCCTCATCCATCCTCAGGAGACATAGACCAGATGGGCGCCTCCCCCAGGGGGCGGCTGTCTGGGGTGTGTGTGAGCGTGGATCTTGGACATGGAGGCTGCAGTGTTCTCAAGAGGCCCCTCACAGTGGACAAAGCCGCAGAGGCTGGGGAGATAAGGGAGCTGGGGGCGGGTCTCCTCCCACCACCACGTTTCCTCATGGAACTCCAGGAGTCTAAGCATTCTAAGCTCAGAATTACCTACTAGATCATTATGGAGGTGCATTTTCAAGATAGGAGGGCAGAGACATTTTATTTCACAATGTGTTCGCTTGATTTATGTATTTTAAGTAATCAGGCATAAGGTATGTGGGCCTCCATTTATACTCTCGTCCTGAGCCTTGAAAACATTTAGGGGTAGAGTTGCTCTGACAAGTCCCTTCCTTATTACTGAGGTCAGCAAAGGGGGCCTTGAAACGTAGATCCTTCATTGTCCTGTCCACTTTAAACTCAGATGGTGATGCTAAGAAATGAAGTTTTAAATATGGTTACACTGAAGTCTACTGGAAACCCCCTTATTCTTTTATTTCATTCCTTCCCCGATCTTAGATGAACGCAGATTGAAATGGTAAATAACCAAATAGGTAATGGTGCTGCGTGGTGCGCAGAGAGGGGAAAGAAGCGTAAAGAAAGAAATTAGCAGGCTTTGGTCACCCTCACTTAATATCCAGTCTTTGACTAGCGGTTGTGTCACATCTGTAGCCTTTGTACTTGGGCGTGGAGTAAGTCTGGGGTCTGCAGTTTTGGAGAATGAGGTACAACTTGAGAGATGCTACATTTGCCTGTGGCTCAGGATCCATAGATACATTTATAACAAATTATTCATAACACTGTTACAGTCCATGTTTCATATTTCCATTGATTCATCACAGAGATGTTTTTTTCCCCATTGTTGCACAAAAGTTTGAAGTGACTTGGGCTTCTCATTCCTCATGAGGAAAATAACTTTCAAAGGGTCAGATGCTTCGTACATATTCCTATGCATGACATCAACGTCTTTCCCACACATAATATTATACTCTTTTCTCCATTCAATAGATGCACTACAAAGAAAACCCACCATTTTCTTATTCAGTTGACCACATTCAAATTGAACCGAGCAGTCTGCAGATAGATACGCTTGATATACTTAGAGCCAATGTCTACATTTACAAATTTAAGTGCCTGCAGTTAAATGCCTGCAATTATAATTTTTTGTTTTGTTTTTGAAACCTAATTTTTTAGAGGTTTGAGGGGGGTTAGCAGTAGGCAATTCTCCTGTCTTTTTCAAGCTTAGAGCCAGAAATATGACCATAAGTGAATTAGTTCCCATTAAAGAAGGATTAAACACATTAAGATGTTACTTAATCAGGAAAAAGTTAGGAAAGGAAGATGCAGACCAAGAGGTTGCAGTTCTTCCTTGCAGTTTACTTCAATTCTACTTTAGTCTCTTTTTTCCCCTTCAAAAAACTACATTAACGCAGAGCTGGTTCCTGTTCTTGCTCTAGGTATCATTATTATGGGATTGGCATAAAAGAGAGCAGTGCATATTACCACTCCGTTTATTCTGGAAAAGGCCTGACAAGGTAGAGTTCCACTATCTTCAAGACAAGTTCTGTATGTCTTTAAATATGTATAATATTTATTGAATAAAATGACTTACTAATTTTGCTTATTGAGATATTTTCCTTTAAGCATCAAACCTTAATTTTAACTTTGTATGGACATTTACAATGACTGGGCAATTAATATACTTTGCAATCATTAATAAGAAATTAATGGTGAATCAGGGATCCCAGAGAGATGTAAAAGAGAAATCAGGGAAGCAGAATTGCTTTCAAATTAGTATTTACTTATAAGGCTGAATCTGTTTTCAAGCTAGATTCAACAAAATAAAGGGAGAAAATGTAATTTTTTTTTCTAAGAGATAACCTGTTTTAAGGATCTATGTGCTTGGCCAGTATCTTACAAAGATGAAAAGTTTATTATAATCATCTCTAATCATATATATTTTGATATACCAGCTTACCTTAGTAAGATAAAGCTACTGACCTAAGCTACTGAGTCTCTGTGAAAGAAAAAACACAAATGAATATAAAGAACATATTGCTCGGGCTTCCCTGGTGGCGCAGTGGTTGACAGTCCGCCTGCCGATGCAGGGGACACGGGTTCGTGCCCTGGTCTGGGAAGATCCCACATGCCGCGGAGCGGCTGGGCCCATGAGCCATGGCCACTGAGCCTGCTCATCCGGAGCCTGCGCATCAAAAAAAGAACATATTGCTCTAATCTGTCATCAGCTATCAGGCGGAGGTTATTGACAAGTAAGGGGACATCTAATGAAACCAGTGATAATATGCAATTATTAGTTTTTAAAATACTGGAGCTCCAAATGATTAAATCTGCATCTGAGATTGCTTTATGGCACAATTCCCCAAGAACTGCTCTCAAAAGAATGAATTAGTTTTAAAAGTAAGGTATCTTGTGGAAAAAAAAATAATTTTAGTCACCCAAGTCATACTAAGATGAACTCAGGTATTACAAACAATATAACGGCAGCTTACTAACCACTACTCACTGTGAAGTGAAAATACAGGCTAAAACGCACAAATATTTAATATCAAGTGTGCCTTGATTGCCTCAGATCTTACCTGACTTCCCTAAATTTCCTTTATTTAACTTTCCCGTAATAGACTTATTTTGTTAGTAAGTTGAGAAAGATGCTTGGGTCCCTTTGAAAATCAAACAAATTTCTCCAGATTTATTTCACTGATTGTGATATAAAGTTACTACTTTTGTAGGTCCTCTGCATTTCCTTGATAGATATAACTGTATATGTATTTTTAACTAATGAAAAATGTTCTGATTTTTAAGGTTTTCTGGAAGCAAGCTGAAGAATGAGGTAAGCACTAGTTTCATTTCTATTTTACATCTGTTATGTATTATAAGTTTAACAATAGGAGTTATTCATCCTTATTGGCAAATATGGAAATAAATGTTATTTATT
The DNA here is from genome assembly GCF_000442215.2 of Lipotes vexillifer. Classification (NCBI taxonomy): domain Eukaryota; kingdom Metazoa; phylum Chordata; class Mammalia; order Artiodactyla; family Lipotidae; genus Lipotes; species Lipotes vexillifer. The sequence continues at coordinate 4,748,330 of NW_006781997.1, read as the reverse complement.
GAGTCCCTTGAATGGCTGAGGACTTTAGACAGAGCTAAGTTAGATTTGGGGCAACTAATGATTCTTTACATGGACCTACTGAACCACCTGCAATTACCCTAGGAGGGGTAATTTTTCAATTACCCTTACCTAATATCAGATAATGAAAAGATTATAAAATAAAAAAGACCACTATTGATCCAAGAAATTTTTATTTAAATATAAACAGAAAGCTTACAGCTGAGGATATGGAAAGAGTTAGTATTTGGCATATACCTATCTAGACAAAACGTTTGATAGTTATCAAGAAACCCAAATGTTATGCTTGATTGTTTCACTCGTGTGTGTGTGTTTGTGTGTGTGTGTGTGTGTGTGTGTGTGTGTGTGTGATTAGTCAGTTTGCTGATCTCTTCTGCACTGGGGGTAGAGATGGGGATGGCAGGGGTGGGAGCTAAGGAGAAAGGGTCCACCACGTGCACAGCACACACTTTCTCCCTAGACTACCTTCCTCCTTCTTACTCCCAGCCAAAGAACAGATCAGCAAACTGACTTTATCTAAATGAGTTAAACTACCATTAGGGGCTGCATGGCTAATTAAGCACATGATAAGGCCTTCATTATCCTCAAGTTCACTAATCATTAGAGGAGGTGCCACAGAACTGAGGGCACATGATAATGTGTTGTGTGGTAAATTTGGACCTGACGTAAATTGTAACTCCATTAGTTTGGTGAAATGATGCAGGCATATTAAGAAATAATATAAAGCCCCCAACCCTCTGAAATGACCAATTTCTTTCCACCAGTGCTTTTAATACAGTTAATGGCTAATTACATAATAAAATCCTCCAGATTGCTCTTTTTATCAATGAAATAATAGCTCTTTATTAGATAAACGGTTGTGAAAGTGCAAAAATATTGACTTAGAAATACACTTCAGTTGACTGAAGTTTGTGTCAATAGGGAATTTAAGTCATTTTCTCTCAGGTGTTCTTTCTACCACTTTGAAGAGACTGGTGGACCAGCGGTCCATTAGCTGGTACAGCATGCAGATGGCAAGCCTCACTTTATCGAATAAAAGAAAAATCTCTCTGAAGTCTACTGCTTCCTCCTTAGAAGAGCACAATCAAAACTCAGGTGTAGGTTTTGTTAATAAAGTAAAACTGTAATATTTTGGTTAGGCTATAAAACCTATTTTTCTAAAGCTACCGGAAGCAATAATAGAGTATCATTATTGTGATGATTATATAAATGAGCACAGTTAAGGGCTTTCTAAAGGCTCAAAAATACTCTAAATACTTTTTTTAAATTATGATAAAATATTTTTAACAAAGTTGAAATTTTAAAAAACTATTTTGTACTTGGAGTGACCAGCCATCACAGTTTGCTCAGGGTGTGAGACTGTCAGTGCAAACCTTCATATACTTCAGGTCATATGAACATTAAGAACGGTGAGGTAGGGAAAATAGGTGATAATATTGCCAATTTACAGCTAAGGAAACTGAGGCTGAGATATACTTGTTTTCTTAAAAATTCACAATAAAGTTCTATTTTTTTAACCCATGGTTGAAATGTTAATCAATAGATATGTGGTGATACAGGTATGAGGGGGCAAAATAGTGAATGGATAGATTTGATCCTTTACAATGTAGCAGAAAAACCTATCTTGAGCACATAATCATAGCTAATTATAAAGGGTGTCTTGAGAGTTAACCTGGATTAAGTGGTTAAGGACATTTCCTACAGGAAGTGACATTTAAAGAAAGAACTGAGAATAAGAAAGAGTTTGGAGGAGGAGTAGGGGCCGAGGGAAGAAGAGTCCAGACAGATGGAACCGCACAAATTAGGGTTTCTCAGCCTTGGTACCACATTTTAGGCCAGATAATTCTGTGTAGTGGGAGATGTACTGTGCATTGTAGGATATTTAGCAACATCACAGTGTCTCTGGTTTCTATCCACTAGAATCCAATAGCCTTCCCTCCTCCTCGTTGTGAAAACCAAAAATGTCTCTGACGTTGCCAGATATCAAACACTGGCATACGGGAAAGCAAACAAGAGGAGCATCATGTTATAGATGTATGGATAGTCTGGATGAGAAAATACCTGAATGAGGATAATATCCCTAGGGATGGAGAGAAGTGACTGCTTTTAGCTAGGCAACACTGGAAGAGAAGCAGGTAGAAAGAATAGAAAGATAAGGGGTTCAGTTTGGAACTTGCCATATTTGACGTGCTTGTAAAACATCCAGTGTAGACTTGAAGTGAGCAGTTGGATATATGTGATGGGACAAGAGGATTTAGGTATTTGGTTTGATGGTGATTGAAGTCAGGGTAATGAATAAAAATGTCTAGGAAAAAAATAAATAAATAAGAAGAGAAGACATTACGAGAAAAGGGTTGTGAAAAGTGGGAAAGAAAAATAGGGTCAGCAAGATAACTGAAGAGAATCCAGAGAGGTAAGAGTAAGGAGAATACAGTGGCACAGAAGCCAAGAGAAAAGAGTGCTTCCAACAGGAGGGAATGGTTGCTACTATCATATGGTGCTAAAAGGTCATCAAGATAAGAACTGAAAAAGATCTATTAAATTAGTTAAGTGGAGGTAATTAATGACTGCAGCAAGAACATTATCAGGGGAGAGGCGGGGTTTGGTATGTGAAATGAATGGGCAGTGGCATTGAACATAGAAAATTTAGTCAGGTCAAGGGTGATAGTTGGAGGAGGGCTTGACATTTAGTTTTTTAGTTTTTGTTTTTATAAATTTATTTATTTTTGGCTGCATTGGGTCTTTGTTCCTGTGTGTGGGCTTTCTCTAATTGCGGTGAGTGGGGTTTACTCTTCGTTGCGGCACGCAGGCTTCAGTAGTTGCAGCATGCAGGTTCAGTAGTTGTGGCTCGTGGACTCTAGAGCGCAGGCTCAGTAGTTGTGGCTCACGGGCTTAGTTGCCCCGCAGCATGTGGGATCTTCCCGTACCCAGGCTCGAACCCGTGTCTCCTGCATTGGCAGGGGGATTCTTAACCACTGTGCCACCAGGGAAGCCTGATGTTTAGTTTTGAAGGAAGATTAGACTATGGTTCTAATATTGGTAAAACAGATTCAGTAAAGAGTAGAGACCAAAGATATGAAAGAGAGGGGAAAGTTGAGAGTACAGGGTTACTGAAGGTGTGGGCAGGGAAGAGCTTCCGAGTGGAGAAAGTGGCCCTGGAGAGAAGGAACACTTACTCCATTAAAACTGGAAAAAGAAATGGGTTAGTTCAGATGCAAGTGGATTTGTGGATTTTGTGGCAGGAAATTGAGATAGTTTGGTGGTTTGGGATTTCTCTCTGAGGTATCAGCAGTCAGTTAGGTCATTTTCTGTGAGTGAAATCTTGGTAAGGAGTAGTAGGAGTTTGAAGAACTTAAAAAAAGCCCCAGCTTTTCTCAGTCAGGATTCCCAGAGAGAATGTAGCCCTAATGCCCCAAGGCATCCATTGTATGTAGGGAATGGGCTCTTTTATGCATCTGGAATGGTACTAGCTAAGTGCCATCCTTGGGAGAACTGAGAAAATGGTCACTCAAATCCTATTCTAGGGCTTCTCTAGTGGCGCAGTGGTTGAGAGTCCGCCTCCTAGTGCAGGGGACGCGGGTTCGTGCCCCGGTCGGGGAGGATCCCGCATGTTGCGGAGCGGCTGGGCCCGTGGGCCATGGCCACTGGACCTGCGCGTCCGGAACCTGTGCTCCGCGATGGGAGGGGCCACAGCAGTGAGAGGCCCGCGTACCGAAAAGAAAAAATAAATCCTTTTCTACAGGACTTACTTACTTTTCTCACAGATTCCCTATTGAGAGAGGTGGGAACAGTCTCTGTGGAAGACAAGAAAGGTAGAACATTATAAAATTTAAATGGCAGGAGCCAGCAGAAATGCAAAATATTTGGGAGTAATCATAACAAGAGACGCATACTACCTATTTGAAAAAAAAATACAGGTATAAAAGAAAATTTTAAATGAAAGGACATACCACATGTCTGGATAGGAATGCTAGATACTATAAATATGTCAGTTCTTCCTTAAATTGATTTAGACATTTAATACCCTATTAAAATTTTGAGTGGGCAGTTTTTTTTTTGGAAATGATTAACTTGATCTAGAAGGGTATATACGAAGTAATAGTTGAGAGAAGTATAAGCAAGAATAGGCAAAAGGGACTTGTCTGGCAGATATCAAAATATTATGACAGGGGCTTCCCTGGTGGCGCAGTGGTTGAGAGTCCGCCTGCTGATGCAGGGGACACGGGTTCGTGCCCTGGTCCGGGAGGATCCCACGTGCCGCGGAGCGGCTGGGCCCATGAGCCATGGCCGCTGAGCCTGCGCATCCGGAGCCTGTGCTCCGCAATGGGAGAGGCCACAGCAGTGAGAGGCCCGCGTACCGAAAAAAAAAAAAAAAAAATATATATATATATATATATATATTATGACACTATTGATACTGACTCAAATGTAGGTAGAACAAATCTACAGCAGAAATTAGTTACCTGAAAAAGGGCCATAGTGTGTGTAATAATTTAGTGTGTGATCACGGAGACATTACAACCAATGAAGGAAGAAATATTTTTCAGTGAATTGTCATAAGTCCTTTATGAAGGAAGATAGCGTACCAAATAAATAAAATTCTTCAGGGCATAATGTTAGAAAAAATATTTTTTGGAAAACAATTTCTATACCTCATACCTTAATCAAGTTCATATAAATTATTAAATACAAAAATAATAATTAGAAGGAAACATGTATCTATCTCATTTCTGGGGGGGGGGGCACAGGGAAAGACTTTCTACCATGAAAACAATTTAAGAAATTTCAAAGGAAAAAAATCAAAATGGAAATTGAAAACTCCTTTAAATCAAAGCATCATATACAAAATCTGAAGTCAGAAGAAAGACAGTAGGAAGATATTATTCCATTGTCACATGCAAATATGACAATGGGATAATATCTTTACTATATGAAGAAATCCTATCAATTTAAAAAAATATGAAGACCTCAATAAATAGTAAAAAAAAAAAAAGATATGAATAGACAATACACATAAGGAAGAAAAGGCCAATAAATGCATGAAAAATGAACTACCAAATAAATTAGGATTAACATTTTAAATAACAAAATTATCAAATATTAAGAAATTACTATGAAGCTGGTGAAAGTATGATGAGATAAGTTCTTTCATACCCTGCTGGTGAAGACAGAACAAACTTTCTGGAAAATAATTGCAAGATCTGTGTTCAAGTCTTAAAGTGTTCATCCTCTTTCTCCCACTAATTTCACTTTTGTGTGGGTCACACATAAAGAAATAATAGAAAATGCAGACAAAATATTATGGACAAAATTGTTATTGACTACAGTGAAAAACTGTATTCAACCTAAATGGCTAATAATAAAAATGATTACATAAAAACTGATAGCTTGTGGGAAGCAGCCGCATAGCACAGGGAGATCAGCTCAGTGCTTTGTGACCACCTACAGGGGTGGGATAGGGAGGGTGGGAGGGAGGGAGATGCAAGAGGGAAGAGATCTGGGAATATATGTATATGTATAACTGATTCACTTTGTTATAAAGCAGAAACTAACACACCATTGTAAAGCAATTATACTCCAATAAAGATGTTAAAAAAAACCCCAAAACACCAAAAGCTGGTATATCCATACAATGAAATATTATTCAGCAGTAAAAAGAAATAGTCTTTTTACAAAAAAAAAAAAGATTACATAATTTATGACTTTTATGGGACTGAATATTATATCATTTATTAAAGGGCTCTTTTAATGACATGGAGAAACGTTAATTAGAAAGAAAAACAGGATGCAAAAACAAATATATGTTTATGTGGCTTCAAATATGTAAAATGTGTAAAATAAAACTGGATAATAGAGGATTAATATCTATAAATACTATGCTATGTAGTATGGTAGCCACTAGCCACACTTGGCTGTTAATTATGTAAAATAAAATATTCAGTTTCTCTGCACATTATTTATATTTCAAGTGCTGGCTAGTGAATACTGTATTTGAACAGTGCAGATAATAGAACATTAAAAAAAATAGAACATTTTCATCATTACAGAAATTTCTATCAGATGGCACCGTTTTAGAATATGTGTTCAACTTAGTAATAAAAAGATAACCCAATAGAAATGTAGCAAAGTATATGAACAGGCAATTCACACAAGATGAAAAAGAATGATTGATAAATAGTGTTGGTGCTCGTGGTGCCCATTCTGATTGACCAGGTTCTATAACATATATTCAATAAATATTTTGAATACTATCCCTGCCAATAAACATATCTAATTTTTAATCAGGTTAATGCAAATTAGAACCTAAAAGTAATTATTTTACCATTACTGGAATAACAGCAATTAAAAAGTATCAAAATATGTGTTTTGAATATTGTTAAGAATGTGGAGCAGAGGGACTCTCATGAATGGTAGGAGGGGCAATATCTAGAAAAGTTGAAAGTTCACTCACGTTATAACTGCATTCCTAGAGAAAACTTTACACCGTGCACAACGAGGCATGTATGAGGATGTTCATTGCAGTACTGTTTATAATTTCAGAATACCAAAAAATGAAAGTCTATTATGATACAGTGGGAAAATAAATTTTTATGTATTCAATACAGGAAAATACTATACTGCTTTGGAAATGAGTGAACTGTAGCTATAAGAATCAAATTAGGTTCATCTCAAATACCTAAAGTTGTATGAAAAAAGCTCATTGAATGTAGAAAGATACATACTGCATGGTACCAGTTTTAAAGCAATAGTATATGTTGTTTAAGAATATTTACATATGAGGTAAATTTTTAAAGGTTTGAATAATAATGATATAAACCAAATCCTGAACATTAATTATTCCTTATGGGGAGGGAAGGGAATGAGATTAGGGAGGGCTACAGAGGCTGCTTTAATATTTCAAATGTCTAATGTATTAATTGGGATGGTAAGTACATGAGTATTTATTACTTTTTACCTATACCTTTTTTTAAGTTTTAAATAGTTCATAATATAAAAGCAAACAAAATCAACAGCAACAAAAGCAAAACAAAACATGTGGAGGAAATTAAGAGTAATTATCAGTCAGTGGTATGAATTTTGATTGTTTTAAATTTTTTATTCATAAATGTAGTGGTTCAGATTTAAAAAATGTCTTAGAGAAAGTCTCAGAATACGTTAATTCCCAGGAATAAAAAAAAACAAATGAAACCTAGTTTTAATACTTTGTCCTGGTCAAAGGAAGCCTTTCTTTTCCTGTGAATCTTTTAAGTAGCTCTAGTAATGAAGTTGTCATTATTTCCTAGGGAATAAGTCCCTTGATTTCATACATTTCAACCAGGAAGTTTCCCTGATAGCTTGAGTTTCCTTCTCCTTAACATCAACCATTCATGGCCAGTTTAACAACTTTGTACCAAGATAAACAGCAAATCCTCCCTCCTTGGTATATGCTTTTCAAATATTTGTAGACTGTTATCATGCTCTCTTTTAGTCATCACTTAGCCAAACTGTGCAGCTTAAATCCTTTAATCTTTCCTCATAAATCAGACCCTCTTGTCTTCTAATCATATTGTTTCTTTTCTGTAGGTTCCTTCTTGTTTTCTTTTGGAAATAAGATTCTTAATAGTTCAACCAAGAGTAGTGAAGTCATCAGTTGAGAGAAAAAAAAAAAAAAAAAAAAAACAGACCTCCATAGCTGGTCTAAGATCTGGCACCTCTTTTAGTGTAATTAAAATAGAAAATCTACTAGTGGAATTAAAATGATCACATTCTAATTTTTCCCAGCTTATCAATCTCTCCTTTCTTTTTATGTTACATGTTCTAGACAGAATATTATTATTTGATTTATACCATGTACGCATTTGTTAACATATCCAAACAAATTTAATTTTTGAATTTTTTCTTTAGGCACTCTTGCCCCCTGTTGATGTTCCACACGTGTTGCTAGCTTCTGTTGCACAAAGCTATAATTTATCAACATGAGAGTTTTAAATAAGAATTAAAGACCTATACTCTGTTCCTTAAGTGTGTTTCCATAGCACTCTAACATTTTTATTGGGTAATGCATTACTTGTAACACACACACACACACACACACACACACACACAGAGTTTTAAAAATAAGCATAAGATGAAAACTCACGACCTACCTCATAGCTGAAAAGAGATAAGTTCTCTGTGTGCCCTCACCCCATCACTTCCCCCTCCCTACCAGAAATTACTGCACTCCAGGGACTTCCCTGGTGGTCCAGTGGCTAAGACTCCATGCTCCCAATGCAGGGGGCCCGGGTTTGATCCCTGGTCAGGGAACTAGATCCCACATGCCACAACTAAGAGCTCGCTTGTCGCAATTCAAAAGATCCCACACGCTGCAACGAAGATCCCGCGTGCTGCAACTAAGACCCAGCGCGGCCAAATAAATAAATAAATGTTAATAAATAAATAAATAAAACTGGTTCCTCAGAAATTACTGCACTCCAGAATTTGGTGTTAATTACTCCTTTGTCTTTCCTTAAAGTTTATCACTTATGAATGTATACCATGAATATTAAACACTGTCGTGATGATTACACAACAATATGAATGTACTTAGTACCACTGAACTATATATTTAAAAATGATTAAAATAGTAAATATTATGTGTCATTTATTATTGCCCAGTTTATCACCAACATATTATTTATTATTTGCCCTACATAAAAATGGATTCATTTTTCCCTATGACTTTCTGGTTTCGTTCAACATTAGGTTTTGTAATTCATCAATGTTAATATATGTAGTTCTAGTACCTTTTCTGTACTGCTAATATTCCATGGTATGAAAATATCACAGCACATTTATTCATTCCAGTTCAGGAGAATTTTTTCCTTTTTGCCTGAAAAACATTACTCTGAATGTTGTCCAGGTGCACATGTGCAGGAGTGGAATTTCGGGTCTTAGGATATAAGTACTCATGTTTAACTTTACTAATTAATATCAAGTTGTTTTCCAAAATGGTTGTATCCGTTTATGTCTCTCCAGCTGTGTGTGAGCATTCCTTTTGCTCCGCATTCTCAGGAACACTTGGCATTGAAAGACATTTGAGTTTTTGCCAGTCCAATAGGTGTAAAATGGTATCTGTGGTTTTCACTTGAAAATTGTTTTTGATAACTACATCAAAATCATGAGCTTGGGGCTTCCCTGGTGGCACAGTGGTTGAGTGTCCGCCTGCCGATGCAGGGGACGCGGGTTCGTGCCCCGGTCCGGGAAGATCCCACATGCAGCGGAGCGGCTGGACCCGTGAGCCATGGCCGCTGAGCCTGCGCGTCCGGAGCCTGTGCTCCGCAACGGGAGAGGCCACGACAGTGAGAGGCCCGCGTACCGGAAAAAAAAAAAAAAAAAAAAATTATGAGCTTGAATATCTTTTGGGATTTTTATCGGTCAATTCTATTCTATGAAACGTTTGTTCAGATCACATAATCTTTCTATTTAAAACTTTGGTTCAAAGACTTTATATATTCTGGATACTAATATCCTGTAGGTTATGTGCTGTAAATTACTTCTCTCTGTTGGTGGCATGGCTCAACATTCTATAGTATCATTTGATGAAGATCATTTTAAACCTTATGATTAGCATTTTTGTATCTTTTTTTAAAATCTGTGTATAATCTAGATCATAAAAATATTTTTCTATTTATTCTTTGAACACAAGTTTTTATTTCACCTGTAATTGATTTTTTGATTGTTTTTATTGTGGCAAAATATAATTAACATAAAATGTACTATCTTAATCATTTTAAGTACACATATAGTTCAGTGGTATTAAGTACATTCATATTGTTGTGCAACCATCACCACCACCTATCTCCAGAACTTTTACTCTTGCAAAACAGAAAGGCTATACATATTAAAAAATAACTCTCCATCTCCCTTTCCCCCGGCCCTTGGAAACTAACATTCTATTTTTTGTCTCTATGATTATGACTACTCTAGGTACATCATATATGTGTAATCATACAGTATTTGTAATGTCCTCAAGGTTCATCCATGTTGTAGCATATTTCAGAATTTCCTTCTTTTTTAAGACTGAATGATATTCCATTGTATGTATATACAACATTTTGATTATCCATTCATCTCTCAGTGGATATTTGGATTGCTTCCATGGTTTAGCTGTTGTGAATAATGCTGCTATGAACATGGGTGTACAAATATTTCTTTGAGACCCTGCTTTCAATTCTTCGGGAGATATACCCAGAAGAGGAATTACTGCATCATATAGTAATTATATTTTTTATTTTTTGAGGAACCATCATACTGTTTTACACAGCACTATACCATTTTACATTCCCACCAACAGTGTACAAGGGTTCCAGTTTCTCTACCTACTTGCTAATACTTATTATGTTCTGGTTTGGGGTTTTTTTTTTTGTTTTTTGTTTTTTTAATACTAGCCATCCTAATGGGGATGAAGTGGTATCTCATTTTGATTTTGATTTGATTTTCCCTAATGATTGGTAATGTTGAACATCTTTCATGTGCTTATTGACTACTGGTATATCTTTGGACAAATGTCTTTCAAGTCCTTTGTTCATTTCTGAATCAGGTTGGTTGGATTTTGTTAAGTTTTACAAGTTCTCTATATATTCTGAATATTAATCCCTTTTGAGATATGCAATTTGTGAATATTTTTTCTCATTTCATAAATTGCCTTTTTACTCTGTTGATAGTGTCCTTTGATGCACAAACATTTGTAATTTTTATGAAGTCCAATTTGTCTCATTTTGTTTTTGTTGCCTGTGTCTTTGGTATCATATCCAAGAAATCTTTGCCAAGTCCAATGTTGTGAAGATTTTGCCCTGTTTGTTTCTGAGTTTCACATATTGTCTTATATCTGGGTCGTTGATCTATTTTGAGTTAATTTTTGTATGTGGTATTAGGTAAAGGTCTGTCTTTATTCTTTTATACATGGATGTTGAGTTTTATCAGCACCATTTGTTGAAAAGACTGCGCTTTCCCCATTGAATATTCTTGGCATCCTTGTCAAAATCTTTTTAGCATTTTTTGCAAGAGTTTATTTCTGAGCTCTCTATCAGAGTCCATTGATCTATATGCCTGTCTTTGTGTCAACACCACAGTTTTGATTGCTGTAGCTTTGTATCAATAGTAAGTTTTGAAATCAGGAAGTGTGAATCCTCCAACTTTGTCCTTTTTCAAGATTGCTTTTACTCCTTGGTGTATCTTGAGATTCCATATGAATTTTAGGATGGATTTTTCTATTTGTGCGAAAAACATCATTGGGATTTTGCATTTAATCTATATAGATTGCTTTGGGTAGTATTGGCATCTTAACAATAAGTTTTTCAATTTGTGAACACAGGATGTCTTTTCATTTATGTTTTCTTTAATTTCTTTGAGCAATGTTTTGTAGTTTTCATTGTACAAATCTTTCACCTCCTTGGTTAAGTTAATTTTTATCACCTCCTTGGTTAAGTTAATTTTATTTTTGATGCTATTGTAAATGGAATTGTTTTCTTAATTTCTTTTTAAGATTGTTCATTGTTATATTATAGAAATGCAACTGATTTTTGTGTGTTGACTTTGTATCCTGCTACTTTGCTGAATTCATTTATCAGTTCTCACGGTTTTTGTGTGTGTGTGTGTGTGTGTGTGTGTAATCTTTAAAGTTTCCTACATATAAGATCATATCATCTACAAACAATGATCATTTTACTTATTCCTTTCCAATTTGGATGTTTTTTTTCTTACCTAATTTTTCTGGCTAGAACTTCTAGTTGAATAGAATTGGTGAAAATGAGCAGCTGTGCCTTATCCTTGTCTTAAAGGAAATGCTTTCAATCTTTCACCATTGAGTAGGATGTTTGCTGTGGGTTTTTAATATGACTTTTAATATGTTGGGGTAGTTTCCTTCTATTCTTAGTTTGTTGAGTGTTTTTATTATGAAAGGGTGTCAACCTTTTTTTTTTAAGGGTGTCAAACTTTGTCAAATGCATCAATTGAGATAATCATGTGTTTATTTTTTCTTCATTCTGTTGATGTGGTGTATTACATTGATTGATTTTTGTGTTCTGAACCATCCCTACATTACAGGAGTAAATCTCACTTGGTCATGTTGTATAATCCTTTTAATATCCTGCTGAATTCAGTTTGCTAGT
>NW_006781997.1:4707794-4736171 GCF_000442215.2 Lipotes vexillifer | reverse complement strand
CCTGCTGAATTCAGTTTGCTAGTATTTTGCTGAGAATTTTTGTGTCAATGTTCATAAGATATTTTGGTCTGTAGTTTCCTTTTCTTGAAGTGTCTTTGTCTGACTTTGGTATCATGGTAATGCTGCCCTCATAGAATGAATTAAGAAGCGTTCCTTCCTCTTCAGTTTTTTGGAAAACTGTAAGAAATATTGGTGTTATTTCTTCTTTATATGGTCGGTACAATTCACCATTGAGGCCATCAGGTCCAGATCCATTCTTTTTTCAGGAGATTTTTGATTACTGATTCAATTTCCTTACTAGTTGTAGACTGATTCAGATATTCTGTTTCTTTGTGATTCAGTCTTGGTAGGATTTGTGTATCTATGAATTTATCAACTTCATCTAAGTTATCCAATTTGTTGATGTACAATTCTTCATAGTACTCTTTTAAAATCCTTTTATTTCAGTAGACACGGTTATCTTTTATTTTTTGTCTTAGTCATTTGAGTCTTCTCTCTTCTTTATTAAAGTCAGTCTGCCTATGGGTTTGTCAATTTCAATCTCTTTGAAGAACAAACTTTTGGTTTCATTGATTTTCTTTATTGTTTTTCTACTCTCTATTTCATCTATCTCTGCTCAAATTTTATTATTTCCTTCTCTCTACATTTGGGTTTAGTGTGTTCTTTTTCAAATTACTTAAGTTGTAAATGTAGGTTGTTGATTTGACATCTTTCTTATTTTTTTCCCTTAGTACTACTTTTGCTGCATCCTGTAAGTTTTCTTGTGTCATGTTTCCATTTTCATTCATCTCTAAATATTTTTTAATTGCCTTTATGATTTTTCCTTTGATCTATTGGTTGTTTAAGAGTATGTTTCATTTTGTCAAATTTGTTAATTTTTCCAGTTTTCCTTCTGTCATCCCACTGTGATCAGAGAAGATACTTTGTATGATCTCTATCTATTAAAATTTATTGAAATTTAATATATGGCCAATATACATGGTGTCTCCTGGAAGATGTTATATGTTCACTTGTGAAAAATGTGTATTCTGTTGTTCAGTAGAGTGTTCTGCTTATGTCTGTAGATATAGTTGGTTTATTGTGCTGCTCAAGTCCTCTATTTCCTTACTTATCTTCAGTCTTGTTGTTCTGTGCATAACTGAGGGTGGGGTATCAACATCTCCAACTGTTTTTGTAGAACTATTTCTCCCTTTAATGCTGTCATTTTTTTCCTTCATATATTTTGATGGTCTGTTATAGGTGTGTAAATATTTGTAATTATTATATCTTCTTGATTTATTGAACCTTTTGTTAGTATATAATGTCCTTCTTTATATTCTATAATATTTTGTGACTTAAAGTCTATTTTATATGATATTAGAGTAGCCCCCCAACACCCCGTTTTCTTTTGGATTCATTTGCATGGAATAGCTTTTGCCAGCGTTTCACTTTCAACCTATTTGTGTCTTTGGGTCTAAAGTGAGTCTCTTGTAGACAGCACAAAACTGGATAATTTTTTTTTTTTTTCGGTACGTGGGCCTCTCACTGTTGCGGCCTCTCCCGTTGCGGAGCACAGGCTCCGGACGCGCAGGCCCAGAGCCCACGGCTCACAGGCCCAGCCACTATGCGGCATGCGGGATCTTCCCGCACCAGGGCACGAACCTGTGTCCCCTGCATTGGCAGGCGGACTCTCAACCACTGCGCCACCAGGGAAGCCCAATTTTTTTTTTTTAATCTATCTGCCAATGACTTTTTTTTGATTGATTGGAGAATTTAATCCATTTACATTTAAAGTAGTTACTGATAAGGAGTGACTTCCTTCTGTCATTTTGCTATTTGTTTTCTATATGCCTTAGAGCAGTTTTACTCCTCATTTCCTGCATTACTGTTCTTTTTTGTTTAGTTGATTTTTTGTAGTGAGCCATTTTAATTCCCTTCTCATTTGCTTTGCTGTACCTTATATAACTATTTTCTTATTGGTTACCATGGGGATTACATTTAACATCCTAAATTATAACACTGTAATTTGAATTTATACCAGCTTAACTTCAACAATATACAAAACTCTGCTCCTTTACAGCTCTGTCTCTCTTTCAGTTATTGATGTCACAAAATTAGATCTTTACAAATTGTGTGTCCAAAAATATACAGTAATAGTTTTTTAAAATAATGCATTAGTCTTTAAATTTTGTAGAAAACAAAATGTGGAGTTACCAACCAAAATTACAATAATATTAGCTTTTATACTAATAATTGTTTTTAAAAAATGTCTCTTAAATTATGTAGAAAACAGAAAGTAGACTTACAACTGTTGTTACAATAATACTAGTTTTATAATTGCCCGTGTATTTTCCTTTACTGAGATCTTTATTTTTTTGTACGACTTCAAGCTACTGTCTAGTGTCCTTTCATTTTAACCCATAGGACTCCCTTCAGCATTTCCTGTAGAACAAGTCTAGTAGTAACAAACTCACTCAGCTTTTATTTATCTGCAAATGTCTTAATTCCTCCTTTACTTCTGAAAAACAGTTTTGTCAAGTATAGGATTTTTGGTTGACAATTTATTTCTCGTAGCAGTTGAAATATGTCATTCTGGAATTCAAAGTTTCTGCTGGGAAATCTGCTGATAATCTTATTGAGTAGCCCTTGTAGGTGATGAGTTACTTCTCTTTTGCTTCTTTCAAGATTCTCTCTTTGTCTTTGTCTTTTGAAAATTTGATTATAATGTGTCTTGCTGTACATCTTTTTGAGTTCATCCTATCTGGACCTTGTTAAGCTTCTTGGATGTTTATATTCATGTTTTTCATCAAACTTGGGATGTTTTGAGCCATTGTTTTTTCAAATAATCTCTCTGCTCCCCCTCCTTTTCCTCTGGGATTCCCACAATGTGTATGTTGGTCTGCTTGATAATCTCCCATGGGTCCCTTAGATTCGGTTTACTTTTCTTACATTTTTTTCTTTCTGTTTCTCAGATTCAATAATTTCCATTATCCTTTTTTCAAGTTCTCTGATTCTTTCTTCTGCCTACTCAAATATACCTTTGAGCCCCTCTGATAAATTTTTAATTTAAGTTATTGTACTTTTCAGCTCTAGGATTTCTTTTGGGTTTCTTTTTAGATTTTCTATCCCTTTATTGATATTTCAACTTTATTTTAATATTGTTATTTTATACAGTATCTTTTTATTGTATGTTCTTAATATTTGTTACTTGATTTTAGAAATTCAGTTGACTTTTTCATTGATTTTGAATTCAGCAACGTTGCTGAAAATCTCTCTTGTTAACTGTAACAATTTTTGTGCAATTTGCTTTAGTTTTCAATGTAATTAACCAACTCAGTTGCAAATAATGCTAGTTTTGTTTCTTCCTTTTCAATATTTAATCTTTCATCACTTTCTCTGGTCTTACTGCTCAGGCTATAACTCATACAATGTTGAATAAAAGATAGGACAGTAGGGAACTTTATTTTATTCATGTTTTTTAAGAGAATGTTTATAGTATTTTACCATTGAGGATGATATTTGCTGTGGGTTTTTGATAAATATTTATTAAATGATTAAGGAGTTTTCCTCTGTTTCTAGCATGGAGGAGGGGAGAGAGAAAGAGAGAGAGGGGGAGAGGGAGAGAAAGTAGTGAATGGTAGAGGGATTTTAAACAAATGCTTTTTCTGCATCCATTGAGATGGTTATGTAATATATATAATTCTCATTTTTTTTCTGTTAATGTGATCAATTTAAACCTAAGGTGGCTATGATCACTCTTATAGATTGCTGGATTTGGTTTGCTAATATTTTGTCTGGTACTGTTTTAAGTATGATACTAAGCAAGATTGGCCTATAATTTTTCTTTCCTTTTCTGTCCTTGTCCAATTCTGGCATAAAAGTTTTTAAATGAATTGGGAAGTGGTTCTTCTTTTTCACTGTATGGAAAAAATCTTCTCAGTTTGAAATGACTTGTTTCCTGAATGCTTGAGAAAATTCATCTGTTAAATCTCCTGGGCCAGTTATTTTTTTTTTCCTTTGTAGAAAGATTTTTGATTACTAATTATATTTGTTTCATGGAAATGAGACTATTCTCATATTCCTAACTTTAATACACCATGTACATTACGTATTGTCATTTTTGGTTTCTATTTCTTTGTCTCTCTTTTCCAATCTCACCAAATTATACTAAATTAAACATGATATTCCACCCAAGAGAAAAGGTATAAGAAAAAGGTGTAAGCTTTCCTAAAGTTAGAATTTAGGTGCGTTTTGTTATGTTTATCAAATGTTATTTTCATATTTTGCCATATCATTTCCTTCCAGATTAAATTCTTTATTTTCTTGCATTTTATTATTTTTCCCTATTCATTGACAATACCATTCTTTGTCAGCACAATGATAACTGATGCTCATAAATGACAACCCAAAGCAATTAAAAATCTTTGAAACATATCTTGAATTAAGACTGATTTAATTTGTATCAACCATACTATTATCTCAGTTTATGATATTTATGTAGTAGTTCTTTATTAATTTCTTAAAAATTATTTAATCAGAATAATCCTTTTCTATCCATACTTGAAAATAAAGATTAACAAGGCTAAAAACTAAAACCTAACCTGAAAGTAATGGAATTCTACTGCACTTTTAGTATAAAATTTGTGTGAAAGCATATATCAAATTAGTCAATAAGAAATTGGTGTTTAAGGACTCGAAAGTCCCCCCAACTTCTTTCTGATTTATCATGATAATTCCATAAGGGTCTACAAATGTTGGGAATGATAAGACAGGGTAGGGACCTAATCTACCTATGTAAGTAATAAAGCTTTTGTCTAGTAAACATCTTCAATATGACAAAGACACACAAAGAAACACAAAAACTCGAGAAGCAAATGTAGGAAAACTATGAGAAAGAATGAAATTTGGTCCTTGCCAGGAACACTTTACTTCCTTTACCATATTCACAATTTTATTCTTTGCCAAACTTTTGACTAGAATCCAATTTGTTAAAGTTTTGTTTGTGGAGAAGGAACAATCAGTTGTAACCTGGGAGACTGATTCGCTAAGGCTCTGGTTCCGTCATGAATATGCGTTCTCTCTTTCTGTGTGTGTTTCTTGTAGGTACATTAGCACTGCAGTATTATATGTTACTTATTTGTCAATTTTTTCTAATTTTCTGAAAACTACCAGAGGTATGCTTTCCCCAAAGGATTCAAAAGAAGAAGAAATATCTGAATTTGGCAGGGGGAAGAAGATTGAGGTGGGAAAATCCAGAGTACTAGTTTGGGACTCCAATTACAATTTTACCATTAATTATCTCTGAGGTTGGATAAATTAATTAACTTATTATCATCTCATTTATTTAATCCATAAATGATTTGGTAATCCATAAGTAAATTTGGCAATTTCTGATCCTTTCATATTAAAATAATTTCAGTAGTCTAAAAATAGGTCTTTCAAAACTTATGTCACTAACAAATGTAAACTTGTGAACTAAAATTAAATTTCTAAAAGTTGTGAAAAATGGCAAGTGTCTAAAACTAAAATCCAAAGTATAAGAAAAATATCCGGACTGTGAAACTATTTATGATTTGGCAACAGTAATTCTGCTGAAATGTCTAGTTTATTTAGTTATTTGATCTAATAAACAGTTACCCAAATCTCCTAACTTGTCATGGTTTGCAGGATGAAAAAGAATGAAATTTTGTAAGTTTCTATTTTTATAAGAATTGTATTTTGGAGCCAAACAATTGATAATGATTTATTTCTTTTCATTTTTCTAAATTATAGGGTGGCTTCACTCGTAAATATTCACTTAGCTCAAAAACTGGAACACTTCTTCCAGAATTCCCCAGTGCTCAACACCTTGTGTACCAAGGATGCATTTCTAAGGACAAGGTATCAATTAAAGATACTTCTCTATTGATTTTCTGATATGTTGGTTCCATATCTCAATTTGCTGGGAATCTCATGGCACTTGCAGGAAATAGAAATCTACATAATCAAACATAATTGACTGATTTATAGGAGGGACAAACATTTACTAACATCGATTAAAGACTTTCCAATTAATTATTTACCATCTCCATGATAGTACATAATCAGAAGGTGGTAAAATAAACCTGTAAAGACTAAAGATTATTTTTATTTAAAACTCAGTATCAAGGAAGAAAATACTAGAATGTGTCTATCACATGCAATTTCTTTAATTATAAGCGTTATATTTTCTATATTTTCTAGTTCCATTTAATTTCAGTAACTGGTCATCAAGCACTTCTCTAGAACAGAATTTGTTCCTAGCACTGAGGGGGAAATGCCTAGATGAATGCAAGGACCCCACTCGAAGATTCCAAAGATTCCTCTCCATTGTAAAACTCTGTGCTCTGTTGCAAAATTTGTTGAAAATTAAGGTAGAAACAGTTTCATAAAATTCAGTTTATAAATAAACTTTCAGTGCTTATGTAGTAACGTCTAAAGCTAAATCCTCCTCTATTTCTGAACTTCTAGACTCATTTGCTGGCTATCTGCTAACTAATAGTAGGATCCATTATTAAATCAGGGCATAAAGATTTCTACATTCTTCTTTCAATTAACGTTCATTTTTTATTAGCATTTGAGGAAAACATCTTTCATAGTAAGTTTAAGTCAGTTCGTATTTTGAGGTGCAAAGATAGAGGAATATGATTAACAATGCCCACCTGTATTATTTTAGTAATGGGCTTTTGTAGAAACTAGACATAAAAATGACACATTGATAAAAAGGTCTATTGATAGATAAGTAGGGATGCAGAGCAACTTCCGGTGTTCATTCTAATGACAGACTTACTCTCCCAGTTAAGAACAGGCAAAATATTGAAGATAATTCTCAGATGCTGATTCAAGTCTCCTGGAGTATGTACACTTCCTACTATTCCCCTGTCCCATCACGTTCCTCAAGGTTATCACATCATTTTTTTAACCATATAGAAATAATGTGTGATATTATGACTTCAGATTTGAGACACCTCCAGTAGATGTTAACATGTGGCAATTTGTGGGGGAACTTGTGGAAGTCTGTGGGACCTCGGGGAACACAGTTCTATGGGGGAGGGTATTGTTGGCTCACCTTTGTGGAGAGGATAGCTTACGTACAAACATATCAAGAAGATGTTTACTGTATAAATATACCAGGTAACGAGGGTAGATGGAGACAGTAACAAAGAAAAAAAAGAGAAGTGAAGAATACGTTCCGATAGTTTATTTCAGCTTCTCTGCTAGCTACCAAGGACTTCCTTACCTGCCAACTTGAAAACTGGTCTATAGGTCATTTCTCATTCAGTATTCAAGATGCTTAAATAACCCCTGGTTTCTAAATTCATTCCCAGTCGTTCCCATCATGAGCTCCAGGGACTCACCAGGTAACGAGGGTAGATGGAGACAGTAACAAAGAAAAAAAAGAGAAGTGAAGAATACGTTCCAATAGTTTATTTCAGCTTCTCTGCTAGCTACCAAGGACTTCCTTACCTGCCAACTTGAAAACTGGTCTACAGGTCATTTCTCATTCAGTATTCAAGATGCTTAAATAACCCCTGGTTTCTAAATTCATTCCCAGTCGTTCCCATCATGAGCTCCAGGGACTAATACTCTTTGTCCCTTGAGGACATCTGGGCCCTGCCTTTTACCTTCTTAGCCAGTAGCCAGGTTCCCCAGGTAAGTTGTCAGTTTAGAAGGACGGGTGGGGCTGAAGCTAAGCACTTTAAGCACCTACTTTCTTGAGGCAGGAAGGATGGAGACTTCCTAGGGAGAAGCTGACCCCAGTGAGGGGTGCTGGCTGAAGCTGAGAGGCCTGTTTTCTGCCCCCATCACAGTGTCACTCAAGGCAGTTGCCACCCTTCCCCCACTTGCTCACTGACCTTACTAGAGCTAAGCCTTGCCTCTGCTCCTACCCTCTGTAATGTGGTGTCTATTCTCAGAAAATTGAGCAAAAGTATGTTTATAAAGACTGCAAAGTATGCTACAGTGAAAATTTATTGTCCTAAGACTATGTATCAGTTATAAGATTTAAATTTTTTGATGATTTGTGTATAGGAGAAAAAATTTTGACACAAATAAATGGAAATACTTGTGAAGATAAAAGTTTACTTGTACTTTAGTAGGTTTCAGGGATCAAAGGGTTAATTTTGGACAAGAATTATGAATTCCTTTCTATCTTTCATGCTGTCCTTATCCTCATTTTAGAAATATGTCTTGGCAGCCTATCTAAAAATATAAAATCGTTGCTTAAAGAGCATGTCTCATTTGCATCAATGGTGACATGTCCTGCCAGAGGTGTGTAGTCAGCATACCTCCTTGGAAGTAGATTGGTAATCTGCATGTCATCGTTATACAGCTTTGTGCTAAACCACAAAGATATGTGCTGTCACTGGGCTGCAGGGACAAAGGTTGGAGAGCAAAGAGTAGGGGTAGGACACCCCCATCATCATGACCACCCTAGATACTATGAAGGTAAAAATAGCTAACAACTGTAAGTTTCTTAACATGAATTATGGATTACTCCAACCACTTTCATGTGTTAATTTATTTAGTCCTCATAAGAACCTGACTAGATATTTACTGTTATTATGATCTCCATTTTATAGATGAGGAAATTAAAACACATAAATGTAGTTTGCCCAGTATCACATAGCAGATTAGAGCCAGCACTCAAATCCAGGTATCCTGCAGGCAAAGCTCACACCCCTAACCTCTAAGCCTGTTCCTGTTCACATAGAACACACAACCTGTAACAGGTAGGAATATTTCTAGCTTATGAAATAAAGATGTTTTGAATATGAATACTGTTAGTTTGCCAGAATATTATCAAGTTCTAATCCATCACATATTTTAAAATATGTTTAAAACTTTCTATCTCTGCAATACAAACATCAATGTAACATGGAAATAAAGAATTTTCATAACAGACATTTAATGTTCAAATCTTCTTTTGGTCAACAAGTCATTTGATATTATTACTAATTTTAGGTAATGTGGTAAAGTCTTATACTTCATACCAGGAAAATTGTTCCATGTGCATCATGTCTCATTTTATCTTCTTTAACACCTTATGAGTGATGTTATTACCTTACTTGAAGATATAAAGCTTGGGGTCAGAGACAAAGCAACCCATGCAAAACAGGGCAGTGGAGCTGATGCTCAGTGTTAGCTGACTCCACAACCAAAACTGGAAACCACTGCACCACACTGCCCAAGCACCTACTTAATAAAACTGTGTGAAGATTTGATGTATTTTACCATTTTACATTTATTTCTCCAATCAAAGGTAATTTTTTTATTAAGCAGAAAACTACAGTGTTGCTTTGGCCCATAGTTTCCTGAACAATCAGCTTTTTCATCATTCTTATCACACTGTCCTGCAGTTGTCCATTTGCTTGCCTCTCCCTTCACAAGGCAGTGTGCTCCTTAAAATAAGAATTGTGCCTTGATTTTTGATTCCTCGGATTGAGCACAATGCTTGGTACATAACATGAACTTTAAAAATGTGTTTGAATATATGAACAAATGAATGCATGAACAAAATGAAGGCAGCACTGAAAGGGTGCTTTTGTTAAGATTTTTCTTCCTTGAAATAGGTTGATACCCTAATAATGATGTACAAAACTCACTGCCAGTGCATCCTGGACAATGCAATAAATGGAAACTTTGAGGAGGTAAGAGTGACAAAGAATGCTTTGCTGACTATATTATGTAAATGTTCTTGTCCTGTTCTTCATATGAGTTCATGTTAAGGAAAATGTTGATATTAATGTACATACGCTTTGCTCTCAACTAGATCCAGCATTTCTTATTACACTTTTGGCAAGGAATGCCTGATCATCTTCTTCCCCTGCTTGAAAACCCTGTTATCATTGACATTTTCTGTGTTTGTGACTCAATTCTTTATAAGGTAAGCTCCTTAGGATGTCAAACATGAACCATATATTTCTTTAGAAAACATTCCATCTAAATTTTTGCCATATATTTTCAATAAATTTGTTATTCCTGGCTGGAGATACACTATTAATTATTTTTCTGATGAGAAAGCAAGCAGTTTAATAGTGTATATTTAATAGTGCATGTATTTTAATATAAATTTTCATTAAGTAAAATAAAATCAGTTTCTGTTTACAGCTAAGAATGATTCTAAATGTGACATACTTCCATAAAAACTTAGTTAATTTTTATTAACTGTTTAAGGTGTTTTCAGAGTAAATAACTTAGTGGCTTTTTCACAGTATCAGTGTTTGGGGGAAGGCAGAATTAAGCACTCTTATGGGACTAATAACTTGAAAAATTTGGAAATCTCTAGCGTTAATGCATTAATGACCAATTCTGTTCTTAAGCCAAATAAGAGTTCCTAAGCGTCTACAGAAGGATCACGAGGATATCGTAAACAAATAGGAGCTGGTTGGCCATCTAGCCAGCCATTCAGCGGGGAAGAGGGTGAAGCTAATTCCCCCAACAGTCTGTTCCCTAGTTAGAGCAGACACAGGTCCAAGCTGAGGAAGAAAACTCTACTGCAATCTGGGTATTTTAAAGTGAGTTTGTCTACATTAACCTCCTAAATTGTCAGAAAAACAAAAGCTTTCCTTTTAGAACATAATTTGAGTAAGCAAGAAAACCCAAGCTGGAGTCCTGTTAAGTATTTAGGAAGTAAAATCCTTCTAAGTTAGTTGCTGCTGTTTCGTTCTCAACTTTGCAGAGAAGTGAAGCAGAAGCTAGATAAACTCAGTCCAGAAGCGACTTTGCACATCAAGAACTGTAGGTGGGCTTGAACCAGGCGGAGGGAGCCCACATTTTCATCCCCTGTTCCATTCTTCCTCGTCGCAGTATAAGAAAATAGAGTCTCTACCTTTAGTTCAAGCTGCAGCTGAAGAAGGACAAAGGAGAGCAAAAGGATTGTCTCATTTTTCTGGGTCAAATAAGAATATCATCATTTAGAGAGAAAGGGTTTAGTTTGCACTAACAGATTGTCTGAAGTGTTTAAGACATGAGAAAGTAACCAGGAAGGGGAAAGAAGGTGGTTCTAAGAGTAGGTATAAGAAAAGACCTGGACTCGTGCACACACATTTACCAGCATCAAGGTAAAGCTGTTTTGGACTGCCATTCAAAACCTCCAAGAAATATTCTTAAAGCATAACGTCCCCCCCACACACAAGTGGTCTATTTCTTTGAGTCCAACACAAAAGTCCAGAGTTTAAGTACCGTTACGTGCACAAAGTTTTTCCTCCTCCTGGTGGACCCAGGGAGGCACAGTGAGCACTGTAAATAGAGCAGTGTAATATGAGCTTCTGTAAGATCTCCATCCCAGCCTTAGAAAGTGGTCAGCTTTTAGTCCATAAAACTGTACATGATTGCCAAGGCCAGTTCATTGGTAACTAGCACACTGGGCATATACAATACTGTCTCTTGTTTTAGTGTTTCATATACACGACTACATGTGCATTTTGCTGGTAAGCTGCACAGGCCTTTGTAGATGAGTATCTACTCACGTTTTGAAATATCTTTGAAATATCCAAGAGGACCTCTTGGTCCTCTTCTCCAGGCTGGCACAGTCAGTTTATGAGCCAGCCTAGGGGATCTGTACTGTTCGTATCCTATCTGCTTCCCCATCTCCTGTATTTATCACAGTTTTTCCTGAGCTGGGATCAGTCAGCACTAATTTTTTCTTTTTTTCTTTTTACTAGTTCTCATCAAGGTACTATTCACCATATCACCCACATTTAAGGTTCAGTCTAGCCCTTTATTTTCAGTGTTCTTTATGTTCCAATAATTAGCTCTCTGTATCCGGTACATTCGTGTCGCCTGCTTAACTAGCACTGCAGTGCTTCTATATACCCCCGCTCCCCTTGCCTTTTACACACACACACACACACACACACACACACACACAAACACATACACAACTTACATATATACATTCATTTTAGAGATAAAAGTATAACTTTCAGAAATGAGTTAGCATATTATTCTCTAGAAAGCTAACTACAAATAGAACTACCATATGACCCAGCAATCCCACTACTGGGCATATACCCTGAGAAAACCATAATTCAAAAAGAGTCATGTACCAAAATATTCATTGCAGCTCTATTTACAATAGCCCAGAGGTGGAAACAACCTAAGTGTCCATCATCAGATGAATGGATAAAGAAGATGTGGCACATATATACAATGGAATATTACTCAGCCATAAAAAGAAATGAAATTGAGCTATTTGTAATGAGGTGGATAGACCTAGAGTCTATCATACAGAGTGAAGTAAGTCAGAAAGAGAAAGACAAATACCATATGCTAACACATATATATGAAATTTAAGAAAAAAAATATCATGAAGAACCTAGGGGTAAGACAGGAATAAAGACACAGACCTACTGGAGAACGGACTTGAGGATACGGGGAGGGGGAAGGGTGAGCTGTGACAGGGCGAGAGAGAGGCATGGACATATACACACTAACAAACATAAGGTAGATAGCTCGTGGGAAGCAGCCGCATGGCACAGGGATATCGGCTCGGTGCTTTGTGACTGCCTGGAGGGGTGGGATAGGGAGGATGGGAGGGAGGGAGACGCAAGAGGGAAGAGATATGGGAACATATGTATATGTATAACTGATTCACTTTGTTATGAAGCAGAAACTAACACACCATTGTAAAGCAATTATACTCCAATAAAGATGTAAAAAAAAAAAAGTAATTGACAAAGAGTGTGTTTCTATAGAAATATTAAGGATTTATGTTAACTCTCTTTTGCTGTGATTAAGGTTCTAACAGATGTACTCATTCCTGCAACAATGCAAGAAATGCCTGAAAGGTAGGTTCAGTCAATAAAATATGATAGTTGCTTGTATAGAGTTTAACCTTATACATTATAGTAAAGCAAAACATTAAGTAGAAATTCATTCATTTACCAATATTATTTTCCTATTCCTGCCCCTTTGTATGAGCTATAAGAGATGTGCCTCAATTTTTATATTCAAACCTCAATGAACAAAATCGATGGAACAATCCTGAAATCCCTTTAATTTGAGAGCTGCCCACGTGAAAAATAAATATTTAAGTGTAGTTGACCTTTAGGTTACTGAGGAAGCGCTTCAATGGAAACTGGCTAGAGGGAGATGAATGGGGATAATTGATGGAAAATAATCACAATAATAAAACTATAAGGAAAATTATTTTATATTTATTATAACTTTGGTCTTAATTGCCAAAATTAGAAAGTAGCATAATGGAATTACCACCTTCTTTTAACAAAGGAATAAGATCTCAAATTGAAATGATGCCTGAACATTTTTCACAAAGCCTTTTGCTATTGTTCAGATGTGAGAACAATAGGAACCTGAAAAAAAAGCCAATTTTTAAAAAACGAATTCTAGTAAAGTAATGAAATTTATTTTAGTATTTTGGGGCACAAATACATATAGGGTGAGCATAGTTGGTTCTCAATAAATACATGATGATTGATAAAACAATCTTTATTTTTGATTTACCTTTTCCTCTAGACTGGTTTATTTATTTAAATAATAATTGATATTGGCCTGGTCAATAGTTTCTTTTAATTATTAATACGTTGTCTTTAAACATCTAGCCTGAACTCTGAATTAGGTACACTTAACACTTCTGTGTCACAGCAAAATGGCTCTGCTTACATAGTGACAGGCATTCAGCCGTGTAACTAATAGTAATAATAGCTGACTTTTATTAAACACAGTGTGGGATTTGAGACTTACATAAATTATTTCACTTAGCCTGAGAAGTACTATTTATGTGTTTATCTCTTAGGTATGCAGGTAGTTCATATTCATTTAGAAAATGAAAAACACGCATAAATGCATTTAAAAAATCACTCATATAAAATAAAACTTAAAAAATCACTGTCTTACCACATTTTTAATGTCTTAGGTTATTATTGTATCTCACAGACTTTTTTCTAGGAATGTTAAAAATGGAATTATAGTACACATACTATTGCAGTATACTGTGAAAATCTTTCCATATCAACAAATATAGGTTAGCATTTTTTAAATGATTGATTGCATAGAAATCCAGCATCTGAAAAATACTATACTTTATTTAACCAATTCCTTATCGTTGAACAATTGGATTTTTTTAAAACAACTTGTCAGACTATTCTAAAGTAACTGTTATGATCCAAATTCACAAAGAGGAACCTGGGAGTACAAAGAAATTAATTTGCCCAGAGTCAGCTGATTTTTAAGAAGCAGAACCTAGATTTTAATTGAGGTCTGTTTAACTCCAAACTCTGCCTATTTTTTTCCTGTACTATGTCACTGCTCCCCAACATATGCCCCATCCTAAATATATTTAGATCTGTTTTGTTGAGATATAATATGTAGATTGTTGATGGATTTATAAATTTTTGTATGTTTTCATAATATATACACAACCAACCTTTGCAATTTTCTAAATGGGGTCCTCTAATTAGTATGTCTGTGGTAATTTGTTCTACAGTTATATTTGGATTATAAGAATATGTTACTAGAAACAAATATTAAATACCTGAAATGGCATTATGATCCCTATGCGTGTCTCTCAGTAAGCCAAAATATGCAAAATCAAGTGCACACTTACCTTTTCCCAGAAATATTTTATAGAAAATGATTGAATTATGAATTAATATTAATAATAAAGTATGTCTTATTGATCACTTTCTGCCTGCCAAGTTTTAACCTGAACACTTTTCATGAATTATTTCATGTAATCCTCATAATAATCCTGTGACATGGATACTATTCTTTCTTTTTATTTTATTTTATTTTTTTGATGTGGACCATTTTTAAAGTCTTTATTGAACTTGTTACAATATTGCTTCTGTTTTATGTTTTGGTTTTTTGGCCGCGAGGCATGTGGGATCTTAGCTCCCCGACTAGGGAATGAACCCACATCCCCTGCACTGGAAGGCGAAGTCTTAACCACTGGACTGCCAGGGAATTCCCTGGATACCATTCTTATTCCTATTAACAGATGAGGAAATTGGACCGTCAGGAGACTGAGTATTTTGACCAAGATGATAAATGGCAGACCTAGGCTGACTTCAGTCATGTTCTTGGAATCAAAGAGTAATAATATACCTCCATTAAACTGCATTTATTTAATGCATTTTGAACTACTTAGCATTTAATAGAGTTTTTTGTTCTTTGGGGGTTTTTGTAGCTTATTAGCAGACATAAGAAATTTTGCTAAAAATTGGGAACAATGGGTTGTTTCATCCTTGGAAAATTTGCCAGAAGCTCTAACTGACAAGAAAATACCTATTGTGCGAAGATTTGTATCATCTCTGAAACGACAAACATCTTTCTTACATCTTGCACAGGTACGTTGGTATGCTGAGGGTATTTGAGTCACCAAATAAAAAATGAATCATCTGATAGCAAAGACTGGGGAACTTTCAGAGATTGGAGACTAAGTAGACAGCAATTAAATGCAACATGAGATCCTAGAGTGAATGCTAGAACAGAAAAAGGACATTAGTGGGAAAACTGATGAAATTCGGTAGTTTAGTTTAGTTAGTTTAGTTACTAATATTGTACCAGCGTTACTAGTATTGTACCTGATTTTGATAATATACAATGGTTATGTAAGGTGATGACATTAGGAGAAGCTGGATAGAGAGTATGTGAAAATACTCTGCACTACTTTTGCAACTTTTTTGTAAATTTTAAATTATTTCAAAATAGAAAGTAAAAAAAGAAAAAAAACCCTTTTGAATGAAACATAAAATGTAAAACTCTTATTTGCCAGATGAATTCAATTAATAAATGAATCCAATTAATAAAATTAATAGGTTATGGGGAATGAGCCCGTGTGATGTTGTGAAACCCACAACACATTTTAAACTACCTCTAATTTAGTTCTCTTAAATAGGGAGAAAAAAGTAATTCTTAAATTAGAGTTACATGTTTGTATATTGTTAAAATATACTTGCCCTCTCCTCAAATGATCCTTTGCTTTATGAAGGTTTCTAGCCCCCTGAATTTTGAAAGACTAGCTTGGGATAGTTCCAGATAAGAAATTTAACATTGTGAAATTCTTATTTTATGACCACGGGTAAAAAAAACTTATTTTCTTATTCCAAAAATAGTTTCCAAACCTTTAACAGAGATGATCATGAATCTCACCTACTGCTTTTAGTTTTAAAATAAAAAAAGAGTTATTTATGATACTTTTCTCTCAAGGAACTATTTCTCTAGAAGCTAAAATTTTCTTTCGATGGAGGATCAGTGATATAATTTAGTGTCTTTTTTACTTTCTTTATGGAGATTGCCAGACCAGCTCTCTTTGACCAGCATATCGTGAATTCTATGGTATCTGACATTGAAAAGGTTGACTTGAATAGTATTGGATCTCAGGCCCTTCTCACCATTTCGGGCAGCACAGACACTGAATCTGATATCTACACTGAATGTAAGTCTTCTCTTTTTGTTTAGGGCAGGGTCTCCCAACCTCAGCACTATTGATGTCTTGGGCCAGATACCTACCTCTTTGATAGGGCAGTGGGGCTGTCCTGTGTATTGAAGGATGTTTAGCAGCCTCCCTGGCCACTATCCCCTACATGCCAGTAGCAGTCTCCTCCGAGTTGTGACAACCAAATATGTTTCCAGACGTTCCCAAATGTCCCCTTGGACTACAAAATCATATCTGTTTGAGAAACTCTGGTTTAGAGAAATACTTTTAAGTTTAAAAATTGGTCTCTATTTTGAAACAGTTGTACTTATTGATTGTGAAAAACCTGGAAAATATAGAAAATATTAAGAGGAAATAAAAGCCATCTATAATCTCATTGCCTAGAAATAATCCAAATAGAAAAAACCTGGGAATAATCAAAACAGTTTTGACTTTTGTGAGTTTTCTTCCACTTTTATATTACGTGCATATGCATTTCCATGCGTTTTGTACTCTTGGCATCATATGGTGTATAATGCACACCAAAATGATATCTCAATGCAATACTGTTTTTCAAAGCCGAAATGCCCTGCTCAGGTTTGGACAATCTGACAGAATTTACCAAGCCAGTAGGTGTGACCGGTTCCATTTCCCAGGGATAACAACCCACTATTTCTCCCATGATTTCTCTCTGAAAACACCAAAAAATGCAGCCTCCTATAGGCTACAGCACACTGCTCTCTGGGGAGAGTCTAACTTCAGTCCTGCTTTCTGTTTCTTAACATAAAATTATATTACCCTTTGGGATTCAGTAAACCTCAAACTCTTTAATAAAATGATAGTCCTTAACTGCCCCTTTAACTTTTACATGATAAAAGATTATTTATTTAAGTGGCTCAATTCTGCAGGGCAGAATTTAATTTTTGCTAAAGATAAAGGATATTTCAGAAAGCAGGAAATCAACAAGTCTAGCTTAGTTCAGTCATTAAGTTTCAACT
Source organism: Lipotes vexillifer (assembly GCF_000442215.2). NCBI lineage: Eukaryota > Metazoa > Chordata > Mammalia > Artiodactyla > Lipotidae > Lipotes > Lipotes vexillifer. The sequence continues at coordinate 4,718,795 of NW_006781997.1, read as the reverse complement.
AATCTGTTGCATTTAATCAAAGCATTGCATTCAAAATGAATAATCATCTCTACTGACAACAATTCTTCCCTAGTATATAGTATATAAAACTGCATTTCAATATATACTAAAACATATATACTTGTGATTAAAATTTTGAAGAGTAAAGAACTAAGGATTTTTTGTTAGTTTCCAGGATATGAAAATAATTTCTTTAACACATTTAATTTAATCTACCTGTCTTGCCCTTTTATTCTATAAAATTATTAATGATTTCTACTTTTAGGTTTCCTCTTGGGTTCAAAGTAGTGAGCAATATTCTGCTTTTTTTTTTTTTTCCTTTTTACATGGTAGATGACTCTATCACAGTGTTCCAAGAACTGAAAGATCTCCTTAAGAAGAATGCCACTGTGGAGGCTTTTATTGAATGGTTGGATACTGTGGTAGAGCAGAGAGTTATTAAGGTATTTTTCAATGACATACTCAGAAAATAAAATTTGTTAATAGTAAATGCTAAACTGGCTGTAATTTCTTGAATGGTGGGGGATGGTGATAGGCTGTGTGTAATAATACTTTGAAAAGCTTTTGAAACCCTAACAATAAGGGAAGTCAAATATCAAGATTAGAAATATGGCAGATTTGAGAGCACTGGGCACAGTTGCAATTTTATTTGTCGTTTTTTGACAGACTACAAGACACTATTCCTTCCCTATCAGTCAATAAGTTTACAGCTGTGTAACATCAGTAGTGAAAGATAAACTTAGAAACTGGAAAGAGCTGGCCCTTTTCTTAAAAAGCATGTTTTCACAAAAGCTGACAGAAGATATGGTTTTAAGTATTTACATTTTTTAATTCCAGGAGCTCAGTATTATGTGTTTTCATGTGGTTTCTTCAACTCTTTCAGTTAACCTTCAAGCCATCCATCATGAAACAAGGCCATAAGAACAAATATATCCATCACCAGTTGGTGTTAGCCATTCCATATCAAGGAAACTAGTTATAGTGTAGGGACTTCTTTTCTCCTAGAAGGAAAACAGACTATCATTCAGGACCAGAGAAGTCAGAGTTAATCATTCACAGAAATATATAACCCTTCCTTCACACTTCACCTTCTGCTTTTTTTAAAGCTCTGTCAAAGGAAAATTAAGAGAGAAAATATTTTGTAAATTATTTCATTTCGTTGTCCAATTTATTAGGTAACAAAACCATATAGAATAAAGATCTATTAACCTGAAAAATGATGGCAAAGCCAGCTGAAGATTAAAATCCCTAGACACATCATTTTATTTGATAAAATAAATGGCATGCCCTGTCAATCTGTCCATTTGTCAGACAGTTTTTCTACCTCTTGATCTTACGTAGGAAGCATGTAATAATGAAATGACAGATTTTATAGTTTCACTTTGTTCCTTTACTTTTAGACCAGCAAACAAAATGGAAGATCATTAAAGAAGAGGGCTCAAGACTTTCTGCTAAAGTGGAGCTTTTTTGGTGCTCGAGTAATGCATAATCTCACCTTGAACAATGCATCTAGCTTTGGTATCTTATGTGCTTTATAAAACTCTTCTTAGATGAATTACATCATTCATTCCTCAGTCACATTTCCTATCAATTTTTAAGCATGTGGCACTGTCATTTCTCAAATTGGACTCCTGAGCCAGTAGAGAATGGTCGGTTTTAGCCTGGGTTTTGTAGTCAGACCACTTGCAGAGTTAAATCCTAACACTGCTTCTCTTTGGCTTGGCTTAACCCAAGTTAGGCTGCTCATTGTAGAAATGGGAGAATATTTCTTTCATTGGGTTATATAGGCACTTGAGTGACGTGATATGTATAAAAATACATTTGCCAGAACCTGGAAAACACAATAAATAGCAGCTATAACCGTTACACTCCATCGGTGCTTAGATAAATTTTCTTTGTTAAGCAAGCAAATAAACAATAATTAATGCATTATTTTCCAAAGCCACTATTCATTGAAATATGGCAAATGTTTGCATCTTTTCCAGGAACCTACCCTCATAGTTGTATTCCAAGAATCAAAGACCAGCTTAGAAGACATGCTGTCATATGTTTTTGAACCATCTATCCTGACCTATACAACTTATGAAAAAATTGAGTCAAGTTAGCTTTTTCAAAAATTGAATACCTTCTTTTTCCTAAAATTTCTGAGATTCTTAGTTTGTAGTTATAATGCTATCTCCTGGACAGTACCTCCACATTTAGTAGTTGCATTTTGAGAAATCCTCGCATTATAAAATAGGTTACAGTTAACTAAATTGGTTCATTTAATTTTTAACAGAATTAGATAAAATCAGTGAACTTGTATTGAGGGATGAACAAAATATATTGTCTATTATTTGAAATATGTTGCTTATATTTAAGGTTTCTTGAATTATACAATATTTAAACCTGACCTTATTATGAAAAAAGACTTTTGTTGGAAAATCTGTTGAACAGTTAAAAGAAGTTTAATGTTTTCCAGGACATCTTCCACATGAAAATTACTTTTCTCCTTTTTTTTCAAATGAAAGAGCATTTTGTTTCAGGCTAGAAAGACATCTTCTTACTTGATACTTTTTTCAGACCATGTTGGCTATTGTCTAATTATTTAGTACAAAGTAAACAGAAATAGAGCAGAGTAGAGCTCATTCTCCCCAGGTTAAAGCTTATCACACTCCAATGTGTGCCCTCTTAAAGCATAAAGCATGTCTCACTTTCATCCGAATTTTCCTTTGATGTAATTAGTGGCCAAAGAGCTGGCAGGACAGTACACACAGTGAGCTGGGCAGGCGGGTACACAAAAAGATTAGAGACCCAAGTTAAGCATGTTGGTCTTAGCAGGTCATTTAAAGTCCAACAAGTATTTGTTTATTTCAGTTGCTCCTTGTAAAGTGCTGCGAGATGGTCACAAAGATAACTTGACTTCTCTCTTTCTCTTTCCTTCTCTTTCTCTCCGTCATTTCATCTCACAATGCCCTCTCCCCATTCCCTATCCATAAACAAGGTTCTTTCCATTTGATCCGAATGCTTCTTGATGAATACATTCTGCTGGCCATGGAGACCCAGTTTAATAATGACAAAGAGCAGGAGTTACAGAATTTACTGGACAAGTATATGAAGAATTCAGGTGATTTAAAATGTATACCTTGTTTTGCATATGTCTTTGTTGAAACCTAAGTTCAAGAATTTGTAAGCACACATGTCAAATGGATTTATAACAGTCTCAGATTTTACCCCCAAAATGTCACTACTAACACAGGATACTAACACTAAGAGAGTCCTGTTTTTTCTTTCCTCCATTGGTATATAGAGTAGTCAAGGTACTTTACTGGAAACTCTGAAGAATACAAATCAATATTCTTAACTTCTGAGAACTCAGATAAAATTGAAGAAGTGACAATAATACAAAAGTAACTCGAATTTAAGACAGCACATTTGGTATACCGCCTTATAAATGGTGTAGAGATGAGTTCTATAGGAATTTAAAGAAGGAGGGACACAATATATTTGGGATGTGATGACTTGCATTTTGAAGGCTGTTCACTACAGAGTGGATTATTTAGTGCCCTGAAGAACACACCTACATCCACAAATATACAGTTAACAAAAACCAGCACCACCGCCAACACCAAAGATCTGCCAGTCTTATTTCCCATGGAAAACACTTCTCAGGAATTTCCAGATTTATGACACAACCCTAGAACATTTTCAGTTTTTTTTTTAACTTGGGCTTACCCACTAGGAATGTGGCAATGATATTAGCTTTCCTATTTAAAAAAATCTTTCCAGATGCAAGTAAAGCTGCCTTCACTGCTTCTCCGAGTTCATGCTTTCTGGCCAACCGTAATAAAGGGAGCACTGTTCCCAGCGATACCGTGAAGAATGAAAGCCATGTGGAAACAACCTATCTTCCTCTATCATCCAGTCAACCTGGAGGCTTAACCTCTGCTCTGCACCCATTCCCTGCTGGGAACACAGACAACATGCCGCTCACTGGTAGGCTATGAAACAACCAAGAAAACCACATAGGCTTCAATATGTCTCACAGGAAACTATTCCTTTGTTTTCTTAAAGCTGGTAAACTCCAGGCATTTTAAGAATAAAAAGGCTTATCTTCACTGACTTATAACAAAGCTTTATAATATTTTTGTGATTTTCAACATTTGTCATTCACACTTTTATCAATACCATTTTTAAGATAGGTATCACATTTTAACATACTCTCTTAGTTATATCAGAGGTCCCAATAATTGGTTATTTTCATTTAGTGGAAGAAAAAAATAGATTAGGTGTTCACAAAATCATGAAAATGCTTTGAAAGTCAAAAAATATGAGCTTCTTATTTATTTTTGGATTTTGAGGAGACTTTATTTCTCCTCCATTAAAAAGTAGATTCAGCTATTTTAGGATAACCATTACAATAATTTTCCTCTTTGGTCTAGGGTCCCGTTTCTGTCAATCTGAATGTTTATGGCTTAAACTAGCTACTAGATAATACTTTAAGTCTGCTTATTGCCTTATGTCTTCTTTGAAATCCTTCTATATACCTTACTTCATTGGACACACAGAATTTTAAACCTGGAATGGGTAGTTTAGGGGCGTAATTCCACCGATGGAAAATTGGAGACCCAGGGATTTGGTGGCTTTCATAACTCATTGCTCATCAGTGGGGTTTGTATGAAGTTTTGAAATGACCTCTTTGAAGCCATGGTCATTTATACATTATTGCCCTTTTCTTTTACCCTAAACTTGAAACCATTTAGCCTTCAGCTTGTTTTTTAATTACAGAGAAATGTGAACAGCAGACCCCTTGCCCTTCCCAAGCTTGATCTCTAATCATCTTTATACCCACGGAAGGATGAAGCCATCCCAAGCTTTCCTCCATAGTCACTAACTCCAAAAGTTGCCACTGTTGTGAAATACACTGTTGTGATGCTGTTTTTTAAACCTAGAGTTTTATAGGTCCCTAGTCCCGTTATTTTTGGAGGTTAGAAATGAACTAAGTTGGAAAAAAGGTATAGTAATAAATCGTGCATAATTTTAAAAGATGTGAAGCCATCTATTTTTAATTTGCCACTAGTGAATGCTCTGGTAACTTTTTTCCAGGTCCAATGGAGCTTTCCCAGAGCTCTGGTCATCTGATGACACCACCCATTTCTCCAGCCATGGCGAGCCGAGGAAGCGTCATTAATCAGGGGCCAATGGCAGGGAGACCCCCGAGTGTGGGCCCATCACACTGCTCAGCATACTCAGACCCTGTTTATCCTACTCTCCCTCAAGCCAACCATGACTTTTATGGGACCAACTCTAACTATCAGACTGTGTTTAGGGCACAGCCTCACACCCCGTCAGGACTCTATCCTCATCGCCCCGAGCACAGTCGATGCATGGTCTGGAGTGAACAGCAGCTTTCTAGAGACTTCTTCAGTGGCAGCTGTGCTGGGTCCCCATATAATTCTCGGCCACCTTCCAGCTATGGACCATCCCCACATGGCCAAGATTCACACAGTATGCAGTTTTTAAATACAGGAAGCTTCAATTTCCTGAGCAACGCAGGAGCTGTCAGCTGCCAAGGAGCAACATTGCCTCCTAATTCACCTAATGGTATTGAAATTTTTAAAGAATTTTTCCTGGCTTTTGAGTTGGCAGTAAGGCAAAATCAGACATTGAGTTCTACCTCTGGTGAACAGCATGTCATCCCACGTAGAGCCTTCTCAAAATCATGGAATCTTAGCTATTTGGAGCCAATTTCTGCCACATACAAACATATCCCTAATTCTTGTGACTTTATTAAAGTTGCCCTTCTAAATGTCCTGCGTGATGCAAAAATATTATGTCAAACCATATGTTTGGGACCAACCTTAATAGCCCAAAAGAAGAATGTTCTGTCCTTTGAAAAGTTAGTGAATAATGTTTCTTCCGGAGAGCTAGCAGCAGATCTTAAAGATTAGGACCCAAACAGTGCCTCCTGTTGACGTACCTTGAGGTTACTGAGTTGGAAAAATCTGTGGACTTAGTCAGCCACCAAAGTAACTCTGTGTAGAGGCTGCTCTGATGCGCCTCTCCTCGGTGTAGGCCCGTCCTTCTCCCAGAAACATGAATCTGTAAATAAAACTGGTATTTGACAAGTAATCTTTGTGAGACGCTGACAGTGCCTTTTTATTTTCTCCATAAGCATTGTAAGATCTTGTTAATTTAAATAAGGGAAATATGAGAGAGGTGTTGTCTTACATCTCAAAATTGATAATACGATAATGCCTATGTATTTTTTAAAACAAAAAACAACATAATGAACCATATCCATATATAAGCACAAATCCAACCATATTGTAAATGTAGATGTAAATGTAATATTTACAGTATGATATCTCTAGGGCTCTATCCTATTACCTTGTCCTTTTTTTTTTTTTATCTTCCGGGAACATTACTTGTAATAAGTTAACTCTGCATTCTCAACATTTTCTGTTGTAGGGTACTATGGAAGCAACGTAAACTACCCAGAGTCTCACAGACTTGGATCGATGGTGAATCAACATGTTTCTGTCATCAGCAGTGTTCGCTCCCTGCCTCCCTATGGTGACATCCATGATCCACTCAACATTTTAGATGATGGTAGTAGAAAGCAGACCAGCTCGTTTTATGCAGACACACCACCTGCAGTTGCATGTCGAACTCCTGTAGTAGGTAAATTATATTAACATTTCTTGAAAACATTCTTTAAAAGTTGTTAACCTCAGCTATGCGGTGTTAACTGGGCACTCACATTCCCACAGTTGGTTTATCACTTCGGATCTGAAGTTATGTTTCTGAATCTGTTAGTAAAAGCCTTGCCATTCCTCTATATACATGTCACCATGCAACCTACTGCTAGATCTGGTATTCTTTCCAAAACAAATCTCTGGAACCTATTATGTATGCAAAAAATTCATGTAACCTGTCAAATGCAGTCCAAAAATCTGTTAAGTTTTACAAGGGCAATAATGATATCTTTTTCTCACTTTCCCTTGTTCACTGTTGGAAGCAGGGCCAGTGCCAAGAGCTGTCTTTGGACCCCATAATCTCCATCAGTATCCTAAAACCACTCCAAGTTTTAAAAAACGGTGACTTGTGATGAAGGTTACTATAACTTTCTCAGTTGTATGTAAAATGTGATTAGATACCTCTGTAGAAAATGTTGCTTTCTTATTCTATAACATACATTTTAAGTAAAAATGAACAAAACTGTATGTTTACCATGAAGTCCCCTAGCTTCTTATTCCAGCCAGGTTGCTGTCCCTAAGAAAATACGGCAACTTGTACTAGATGCATCACCGACACCCAGCAAAGAGTCTGCCACATAGTAGGAACTCATTATATCACTGAGTTGAAAAAAGGGGCAGAAACAAATGCATAGATTTAGTTTCTAAACCTGCTAATAAGGTATCACAGGGTGAGTATTATATCCACGTAAGTTTCAAGGCGGAGTGTTAATGTTTAAATGAGATGATTGAAATCCTCCAACGGAACTGATTTCAGATTAGCATAAGAAGAGGGCATTGACGCCCAAACAGAGCGTAAGGGAGAATGAAATAAATTGCATCTCTCCTCACTCAGTGTGTTTTTCCAATAATTCAATAGGAAGCACTTCTTCCCTTCCTATGACCATCACAGATGCTCCCTGAGCAGAGTCTGCTATCATCTTATGCTATCTGCAGATGGTCATTGCCTCTGGGTTACTCTAATGAAGCAGAAAATTCCACGTCAGGAAGTTTCCTCACTGTGAGACTGAAATGTACGGAGTTGCTGTTGTTACTATTAGTTCTGTTTACTTGTAGTGATGGTGGATGCTTTGATGAAACATAGTTTGGGTGTAGGACAGATTCTAAGCTTTAGTTGTCAGAGCTGGCTTACAAGTAAATTGCAAAGAGGGCTTCAGCGTGAAAAGAGGGGATAGAGTAAGTGAATGAGTGGCACAAGGGGAGTTAGGACCTATAATTATATTTCCTTAATTATAAAGCCTGGTTTTTAGTGACAGAGATGATGGTACTTAGAAAAAGAAGAAAAACAGCACTGAGAAGGCAGGAACCAAAAATGCAGGAAAGGTAGTGCTAGTAAGCCAGTTAGTAAAAAGTTTTGAGAACGTACTATTATGTGCCGAACCTCATTTTAGGTGTGAGGTTATGGTGGTAATCAGGTCAGAGTTCCTGCTTGTAAGAAGTTTACATTCCAGTAGGAAGAGATAAGGCAATGAAAATATAAACAAATGCATTCAAAAGATAATTTCAGTTACTCTCAGGTCAATTAAATAGGGTAAAATGACAAATAGTAACGGAGGAGCTGCTTTAGGTAAGGTAGCTAGGAAAGGATTCCTGAGGCAGAAATATTTGAGTTGCGAGTTGAGTGATAAGGAGGCAATGATGTGAAGACTTGATGATGGAGTTCCAGGCAGAAGAAATGGCAAGTTGCATAGTTTCTGAAATGGGAACATTTTGGGAAAATTCAATGGGCAGAAAGAAGGCTCGTGTGTTTTGAGTACAGTGTATGAAGAGAGGGGAGTAAGATAAATCAGAAGGCAGAGACCAATTCATCTAGGGTGTTATGAACCATGGCAAGGGGCTTGGATTTTGTTCTAAGAGTAATGGGAAGTCATTGTAGCATCTGAGAAGAGGGACAATTTAATACACACGTCAGCAAGATTATCCTGGCTGCTCTCTGCAGGGTGAGGGTCATGAGACTAGTTAGGAGGCTGCTGTGTTGGTCCAGGTAAGAGAAGATGGTGGTTGGAACTACAGTTGTGGAGGTGCATCTGGAGAAAGGACGTAGACTGGGGATATACTTTGGTGATACAGCTGTCTGAATTTATGTTTGAAATTGAATTTTCTTTGTGAAATGTGTTGAAGGAAAATTTGTGGGAGAATAGCAGGGGGAAAAATAGAAGAAAAGATGAGCATTGCTCTGACAAGCCATACACACTCAAATTTAGTACAGATATATGTGCTCAATGCACAAGTCGTAAAGTGAGTGGCACAGAAAAAGGAAAATGTCAGTCAATTTTCAACTGCTGATTATATTTTCCCTTACAGCCTCCAGCTTGCAAACCCCAATTCCTTCCTCCTCATCCCAGTGTATGTATGGAACTTCCAATCAATATCCAGCTCAAGAAACCCTGGACTCCCATGGAGCAAATGGTAGAGAAATGGCATCCTCTCTACCACCAATCAACACTGTGTTCATGGGAACAGCAGCTGGAGGCACTTAAACCAGCACTGTTGGGTAGGGGTTGAAGCTTGAAAAGTCTCTAGCGCTCACATGCTATCTACTCAGACCGCTGTCAGAGAAAGAAAATGGAATATCCAGTGGCACGGTATTGTTTTCCAGGTCACTGGTGTAAAACTATGGACGACACCATAGTGAATGGAAATATTCGCAGTTTGCCTTGCACACAAGTTGTTTAGAATGTGGTCCCGTTATTAATCATAGTTTCAAACATTATCAAATGGAACCAGTGGAGCTTTGAAGATGCAGACATTTCAACTCTGAAGATTTAATATTTCACTTCTTAATTTATTGAAAATCTGTGTGCTGTTTCACTTTTGGTTTTTTAAAAAGAGAAACATTTATTTAATGCTTTTAAAATACTTTTAATTTATTAGGATCTCAGAATCATTGTTTACTATCCCTTATTTGACAAAAAGTCAAATGTGTATGGCTACCTCCTATGGAAATGTTTACAAGATCAACACTTAATTCAATTCAGCCTCGACCAAAGTTGCTTAACTTTCAGTTTCTGTGCATTAGTATGATGATTTCTGTTACATAGCAGTGTTCCAATTCTATGTAACTGAATGGAGATGAAAAATGCTTTCCTTCTTTATTTAAAAAAGATAGGAAGAAATAAAGTATGGAAATATTTTTAAAGACTTGGTTGTTCTCAGGGCTGGTTCTGTTTCTAAAGAATCCTGGGGAGCTTCCCTGGTGGCGCAGTGGTTGAGAGTTCTCCTGCCGATGCAGGGGACACGGGGTTGTGTCCCGGTCCGGGAGGATCCCACGTGCCGCGGAGCGGCTGGGCCCGTGAGCCATGGCCGCTGAGCCTGCGCGTCCGGAGCCTGTGCTCCGCAACGGGAGAGGCTACAGCGGTGAGAGGCCCGCGTACTGCAAAAAAAAAAGAATCCTGGGGATTTGCAGGCAAAGCTCCTTTGTATATCAAATTAAAGAGTAAAGTTGGTTGGTCAAAACAATAATTCTAGAACATTTGCATAACAGATCCATGCATATAAATATAAAGAAATTGTGAATTGTAGACTGTTTGAACTTCTGCAGATGTGGAAGCAGTCTTTAATCGAGAACTTTGCTTAGAAACTGAGAGTGAATGAGTGTTCAAGGGTCATCTGGATGCAAAAACAAACTCAGAAGTGAAAGATTCATTACATATAAACTAATACAATTTGATACACCATTTATCTAGCTCTGTTTCTTTTTCTTTTTCATATGTCTTAACTGAAAGGTCTGTTGTTAAGACTCATGGCCTATAATGGGAAACTTCTATTAACTTTACAGGCTTCTCCTTTAGTCTTATGACAGGTCTTCCATTATTTGTATTAAGGATTGGGTTATACTGTAAGCCCCGGGTACATTATAAAAGGATCTGTAAGCCCCAAACACCTATTTTACATCATGATGTAATTTGGTAGAGACAAACTGTGGAATTGTATTCAGCAAGCAATAAACAATTATCTGTGGACTTGTTGGAGTGTTGCTGCCATTTGCTCAGTAGTATGTAGTTTATGAGCTAATGAATTAGCAGAAATATTTTGCAACAATAACAAATCATGAGTAATAGAAAACTAAGTGTTCTATTCTTTGCTATGGTAATATCATAAGAGTGCAAAGGAAATGAAATTAATAAGGGGTTGGACTGAAGAAGAAAACAAAACAGCTTTAAGAAGTGATTGGGGGGGGGCTTCCCTGGTGGCGCAGTGCTTGAGAGTCCGCCTGCCGATGCAGGAGACGCGGGTTCGTGCCCCGTTTCGGGAAGATCCCACA
>NW_006781997.1:4692106-4707446 GCF_000442215.2 Lipotes vexillifer | reverse complement strand
AAAAAAAAAAAAAAAAAAAAAAAAAAGTGATTGGACATCAATCTTAAAAATTGAGAACCGAATCTCCATTTTATGGTAATTAAGTATATATTCAGCATCTGTTTCATGTCTGACACAATGGAAAATACAAAGATGAAAAAGTTGAAAGAAACACAAAGATGAAAAAGTGCCAATACCTTTAATAAGTTTTGATGTAATGATGAAGGGGTGATAGGATGTAGAACCTCAACTGAAGATTTTTGAGTAAAAAACAAGGTGAGGAAAAGATGTTTAGGGAACATCTAGCAGCAGCTGGAGGGAGGAGGTGGACTTGTTAGGAAAGGAATTAGCCTAAGAATGGGCCACTCTGAAGGCTGTTTCTTTCATCCAGATGCTCAGCGGATAAGTGCAGAGACTTATGGGGAAGAAGAGTGAATGAGGAGGGGAGAGAGAAAGAAGCACAAGCATCATTTCAAAGAAACATGAGGATCATTTCAAAGACTACATTGAAGGATTGGCGACTGACTAGATAGAAGGGGAAAAAAAGGAATATGTCACTAGCGGCTCTAAAGTTTTCCTTAACACTATTTGCAAAGTATTTCAGTGTAAATAGTTGACCCTATATTGGTACTCCCTCCTGCCCTTTTAAGGTGAGGGAAAATGATTGGAGCAGGGAGAAGCTCAGGAGACAAGTGAGCAGTGTCTGGGTTTCATGTGCATTGTAACAAGGTGCTAAATTTTGACGACAAAAAGACTAACTTGCTCTTTTCCCCAGGTAGTGAACTTGAGTTTATTGCTATTAGAGGTAGCACAGTATTTCTCAGTGCAGGCACCATTGGCTTTCAGGCAGGACGGTTCTTTGCTTTGCAGGGCTATTCTGCATATTGAACAAGATTTAGTATTCCTGGCCTCAACACTAGATACCGGTGTACTCCCGACACAGCATCCAAATGCCCCTGGAGAGGCAGTGCTATTCCAGCACGAATTGACAGTGACAGCATCTTTAATTTTACCAAAAAGAGCTTGAGACATTTAATACCTTTCTGCCCATCAGCTACACTCATTGTTTAAGAATTGTTTCCTTCATGGATCTAAAACTTGGCTGCTTAAGGCATTTTCTGTTATTCCTTAGGTTAACTTTGATATAGTTAAGAGGATCTTGCCTAGGTTTTTATGTTTTTAAAAGTAAATAAATCATTCTTCAAGTAACTGTTAGAAGTTGTGGAGTATCAATTATAAAGAAGTGACCTGTTCAAGCTAATGCTTATGTGAATTGCAAAATTAAGGTTAAAATTTTTTAAATGCTAGGTTTATTATAGCTCAATTCTTGGGGTACTAGCTTTCAAATCTTATGGTATGGTGGTTACTAAATATAAAAGACATGAAAAATGAATGTTTCAATTAATTTAGTGGATTCTTAATACAATTCAGAGACCAAGAGCCTATTTTGTAACAACTTGAAGAAAAACTAAAACCCAGCTATGTCATTAACCTAGAATCACAGATCAGAATGGATCTCGTTTATTTTCTTCTCTCCAGGTAGAACTGCACTAAGAAAAATTAGAGCTATCCTCAGTTATATGTTCCCAAGTACACTTTCAGGTCAGAAAGGGCTTTGTGTTTGTTTGTTTTTTAATAAATATCCAATTTTATTTACAAAGCATTAAAGCTTGAGCAAGAAGTACCCAAGTCTCATCTCATACAAAACTACAGAACATTAAAAAGCAAAACACTGGAGAGTGGGGAGATGACAAAAGGGAAAAAGAGAATATGCATATATTGTACAAATTGAGAAAATCAAACTGAAATAGACAGGTTTTAGGAGCTGAAAAGCATTCCCAAACCATAAATAATTATTATGAACTGCTGCCAGAGACTCTCTGACAGGGCTGAAGTTGATTTTCTCAGTAGCCAGTTTAGGGGGTGGACAGAGCTTGAACAACCAAATGCTCAGGCAGAGGACACCCAGCTACTCTGCATGTGGAAATAAGGCAGAAACCTCTTGTATCACACAGTTTGCATACTACTGAAGTGTACAGTACAGAGAGAAATGAAATGGAAGTAATGTCTGCAAAACAAAAATATGTCTAGTGACCCACTTACCAATCTCAACCACTGGTCTGATATGAAATAGAAAATGAGATTCACAAAATGAGCATCTGAGGAAAAAACAGTGGCATCTAAAAATATAGACATTTTGCCACTGAGTCAGGGAGAGAGCTCTTGCTTCAACTACTGAATGTTTTGGTTCTAAAGATGGAATGGAAGAGGCTCTTGCTGATGTGTTCTACTTTGATTTCTATGCTAAAATCCAAAAGGTAATCAACTTGTTTGGCTACCTATCGGAGCAACCACCAACTGACAGAGATTTCCCAATAAGCACAGTGTTTAACTCTCCTTTGAAAATACTGTGAAAATGATGATCCAAATTAAGCACTTCCAGTCACCTCAAAGCTCTACTCAAGAGAGGCTGGAGAGCCTCCTCCACACCTGGTTTCTTCACTCTGGATTTTCAGAGAATTTCAAACACCTAGTGTACACATCCATCCAATCTGCTACTTTTATACAAAGAACAGCAAAAGCAAAAATTAAAACTTTAAAAAAAAAAAACTAAGCAACCTTTCACAGAAAGGAAGTGACTGGAAACATGTATGAAGGAAAAGGGGTGTGGACACAAGGAGGGGAAACACGATGACTGATGGGAAGGACAGATGTCCACGAGCAATGATAAAAAAAAAAATGTTCCTTGATTTTTTTTAATTTGAACTGTGTTGTTGCTGCTTTGATTTTGGATGGTGTTTTTTTCAGTCCTTGCATAGATTCCCCCACCCCCAGTAAAAAAGAAGCCTGCTGAGAGACACCTCAGTTTGTTTCCTTCTCTAGAAGCCAGTACAGGTAAAGCAATACAAACTACTGATGATTATTTGCTGGAGAAAAATGAACTAGCTGTCTTCAGAAACCATGATTAATGAGAATGAGCCAATACTGGAGGGAAACATGAAATGCAAAGAATACAAAGAAAAACCCTGACCCTCTTACACCTCAGCTTCTTGAGCAAAATGTTATAGTATGTTTAAAAAGAGGGGGCTTTTCTTATCTTTCTTCCAAGAAAGGGTTTTTTAAAAAAATAATAATTTAAGCTAAATTTCAATTACAGTTGTGAGGTAAAATCTTTCTCTTTGTTTCTGCTATGAGAGTGAAGAGCCCATGGGACTCTCAAAGTTGCCCAGGTCAAAAGCTTATCTTGGAAATGGGGAGGGGGATATTTTTCATTGGCATGGTGCCTAAAGAGGGCAGGTGCACTGGCATTTAGTATCAGGACCAGGGATGTGAATATCCTGCAGTGTGTGGGAGAGATCTGAAGAACTGTCCCACTTCAAAAGCCAGTAACACTCTATGGAGAAATAGAGGTAGACCACTAGGCTGTGAGGGGATTGCCTCAAAACTTTGCCCAATGATGGCAATCTGTATTAAATATTATTTAACTAATCAGATCATCTCTTCAGGAACTGTGCCTGAGAAACTCACACACACAACCTAGAGAAACAAACAGGCAGAGGAGTAGGGCCAGAAGCAGAGAGAAAGAAAAGAAGGAGCTGAGTTGGGAGAGGGGGTCAGCAGGCAGCAATGGGTGGGCCCCTCTAATGCGGTGCTGAGACAGCCCCAGAGCTGTGCCTGTGCCATCCTGACCAGTGAGGAACAATGCCAAAGTCTCCTCTTTCCATTCAGATTTGCCCTGGGAGCCCTTAAAGGACATGGGCTCCGTTTAGCCATCCAGAGTATAGCTGCTCTGACTATACCCCCAAGTCCACAACAGTATGTGTTTCCTCTTCTTCAGAAAAACATGATAAGCAATAAATTAGAGACTCACTGATTATGTGTTTGGATCACTGATTTATGCTTATACAAATGCAGTCCTCAAAAATAGGACAAAGAATACTGCTAGTCCTCGAAAGTCAGCTCAGATGGTGCATTATCTCTCCTCTCACCTCTCACCCCCAAGAAAAAAGAGAAGGAAGGAAGGAAGGAGGGAAGGTGAAAAGAAAAGAAGGAAGGAGGGAGGGAGGAAGGAAAGGAAGGAAGGAAAGATGGGAGGAAGGAAGGAAGGAAGTGTGGGAGGGAAGGAAGAATTCTTTGGCGGTGCAGTGGTTAAGACTTCGCCTTCCAATGGGGTGTGGGTTCAATCCCTCGTGGGGGAGTTAAGATCCCACATGCCTCTCAGCCAAAAAAATAAAACAGAAGGAATATTGTAACAAATTCAATAAAGACTTTAAAAATGGTCCACATCAAAAAATCTTAAAAAAAGAGAGAAAGAAGAAAGAAAAAGAAAGAAAGAAAGAGACTTTGAGATAAATGAATTCTGAAACCCAAATCCAAAGTTTCATCTTTTCAAAAAAGCAGGAGGCAAATGAGAGTATCTTCAGACTTCCTGGAAAAGGATATTACAGGTACTCAAATTTCTTTATAAACCTGAGTAAAAGGGAGTGAAATTAATTGTCATACAAGTCTCACAATAACAGCTATGAGCTCTTATAAGGCCTGGAGTAATAAACTGTTCATACTGTATTTTGAAGGCAGATTTACAATCCTAGGTGAGTTATAGAAATTTAAACAAAAACCTTCCAGAAAAGTAAACAATAATGATTATGGCATATGGGACACTTTGTGCTTTGGGAATGATAAGAAGTGATGAATTTATATAAAAGGTCATTATACTATCTCACTCAATTATTGAATTCTAAATTAAATCCTTGAGTTTGTAAATGGCAGAGAACACAACCTGTCTGTTCCAAAAGCACACTGATTAAATGAAAGGAAAATAAATTTCAGTTACTCCTTGATTATAGGCATTAGCAATGGCTGGGAAAGATTGATAGTTTTAAGTAGACTCCAGTGAACAATCTATTCACTAATTTTGAGATATCTGATTACAAAATAAGGTCTTATCTCTGTTCTGATCAGTAAAAAGGTCTTTGATTAGTTTTCTAATATCAAAATCTTATAAATAGTGTTTAATTTTTGTTGATATTGGCTACATAATACTATGGTAGAAATGTTTCTCATTTTAAAAATAGTCTATTTCCAGAATGAGCAAAATAATTTAGCTTTTTTTGTAGAATCTAATCCAGTTGGAGATCTCTGATTTTTCCCCAAATTTCTCTTCTAATGTCTATAATTTCAATCATATTCATGCAGATGTTTAGGAAGATAAAATTCACCACTCATTAACAGTAGTTTGACCTTTTTACTTATCAACATCAGGGGTTCTAGTAAAAGCCTCTCTGCCCATTCAGTAGCATGGGAAGCTTTTGTGTGTGTGTGTGTGTGTGTGTGTGTGTGTGTGTGTGGATACTGTATTATTTATTACTCTGTAAAATCATAACAAAGCAACTCAATAATCAAAGAAAATTGAAGCATGAAGAGCATAATACTGTTATATTTCTAAATAGCACAACTAAAATCATAGATTCCTGTTCCTATTAAAAACTTTATCTCATTATTTACAAGTATTTCATTTACTCTCAAGACTTAAAATTTACTTATTGCTTGAGTATTCTTAATGAAATGTCTCGGTAGTATTCTCAGGCTTGGTTAGGTTTTGTTAATGGGTTAATGTGTTGAAAATGCCAAGAGATACTCCATTTTATCCCACATTTTAACAAATGTGTCACTCACACTGGTGATAACAAGAACAGACAAGGTCCCTCCCTCATGGACCTTACACAACTGGTTACTGTTAAGAAGTAATTAGTTGAGGTTGCTTCATGACTATTTTCTTGTTTGATTAATCTAAACCCACTCCTCCCAGAAATTGCACTGAATTAATTAAATATGGGATATGAAACCAAAAAAAAAAAAAAATCAGGTTAACGTTGCAAGATCTCAGTAATCAATAAGAGTAAGCTCTATTTTGTATTTTATTCAGGTAGAAAATGGACAAACACAAATAAATATCATATTCTAAGATTTTAAAAATAAGATGTAAAAGAAAAAGTATCTCTACTTAACAAAAAATTTTGATTCCACAAATTCCATTTATTATGGATTTTGCAAAAACAATTTATATATCCTATTGTAATTAGAGCAAAGAAAACTAGACTGTATCTCTTGCCTACCTTCTTACTTTATCACACTTTCCACATGGGAAAATAGTTTTATGAGGTATTCATTTCAGTAAGAATTGACTTTTAATATCTAATATGCAAATGAGAAACCTATTACCAGAAAGAGAATAGTGGTGGGAGGTTAATTTGTAATCTGTGCCTATCCCCAGATAATTCAGGAAGGTATGAATAAAGATTATACAGGGTACATGCAATATTAATACATTTTAAGGAGAAATGTAGATTGGATTGAATTAAAAAGGGTTCAGGTATGCCTGTCTTCAGTCGAGACTGAGTATAAACTCTCTCATTAGATTCCTGTTAGATTAGCTGAAGCAGCAATGTCTTTGATTCCAAAATATGAGTGGTAATTATCTCATACCTATTTTTTTGAAAGCCTGCAGCAAAACAGAGGTTAATGCCTTTTGCAGTTCACAAAAGACTAGGATTGAATTGGAATTACATTGTTTACTACAGCGCTTTCTTATGAACACAGGATTTCCACATGGGATGACAACTTTTTCAGCGTTCTCAAATTCACATTATATGAACCATTTAATCTCAATATCTCTCACCATTTCTTCTTCCACTGAGAGGAGTCCTGTGAAATCAGCTCCTCAGCTAAGCAAGGGAAAGATTCAAGGACCGAACACCTTGAGTGGGAGGAAATGACAATTGAACCAACTAGCCATTTCACAACCTCCCTCTAGTTTGAAGAGTGTTTTGTTCTAGCTGCTTTATGCTTGGAATTTTTTTACAAATGGTAATAATTATTCTATAATTACATTAGATGCCAGCTTCTGTGATCTTTCTTGAACTCTGTAAACCTGCAAAGCAATTCATCTAGGTGATGATGAACTTTCTAAATTAGACTCAATATACTGATTTAATGTGGATATAGCTAAAGCCCAGTGGCAGCAGCTGATTACTTATGGTTATAAATGTTAACAAAATGAGCAAGGAGGGTTTTAGTAATTCTCTCTCTCTCTTTCACACACACACACACACACACACACACACACATTTCATTAGGTAATTGCTGCTCAAGTATAATCTTCAACATGATAAAATCATAACTCTTACATAAATTGAACAGAAATCAAATATTTTCTTTGTCTCTATACTTAAAGGGGGAATCAGTAAGATGCTACTGGAGAATTTGAAGATCAGGCAATCAGGAATGTGGAAATGAATTTGCTAATAGATGCAAAGAGGGTTGAGGCAATAAAATGTAATCTTTGGGGTAACCTTTTCTATAGGTCCAAAATCATTTGTATACCTAGCAAATAAAATTTACTTACATTGCTTAAAAAAAAAAAGAAGAAGTAATTAGTTGAAATTGTGAAAAGAAGTGAAGGATCTCAGAGAAATTAAAACAAGAATCAAGTTCCTGGAGATGCATACTGGGCAGGGATAAGGTGGGAGACCTGGTCAGGGAAACTTCTTGAAAGAAGGATATACTGAGACTGTGGAAAAAGCAGGAAATAGAGGATGTTGAGGAAGGAGGTTGTGGTGAGGGAGGGATGAGCAGGCAGGACAAGTTCAGTACAGGAATCCAGCACGAACGGAATCTATGACTGGAAGCAAAAGATGAAAAGAGGTGACAGAGCATGGAGACCTGGGAAAAGTGGCCAGAATGAGTCTAGAAAGACCCTCCTGAGGCTTTCATGATTGTGGTGATTTACTGATAAAACATGAGAAACTTATATAATTGTAAAGATCTATAAAGTATGAGAAGAGGCTGATAAGAATGTCAAGCTGAGATGTTTATAAACTCTGAAATGCTAAAATATTTTTATCATAAGAACAGCATTGCTTTCTTAGAATCCGCTATTAAAAATAGCCTTTAAGCCCCTTTTATCTGTTCCATGACAACACATAATTAAAGAAATTAATCTCATGGTTTTCTTTTTTGTTATTGGGATATATGTGACATATAACATTGTATTAGTTTTAGGTTTTGGTTTTCTTCATGAGGGTCTTAATTAAGGTCTCTTTTCAAAAATGATGATTTCAGCCAATAAAATAAGTTTTAATAGAACTCACTATTCTTTTTCCACAAATTCAGTCCCAGACTTCCTCCCTTGAACTATCAGGGAAATATTTAAAAATCATGGAAAGGAAAACTATGTTAATGCTTTTAAGTGGCATTTTTCTATGTTGCTGACGTGATTAATTTTAACCCTAAAGTTGAATGGAACTAAAGGTGAAGAGAAGGTGAAAACCAAGATTTCTTAGTGTGGTATGGTGACTTTACCTCTTTTCTTAAAATAGATGTTGTAGGGTCTTCAGGTAAAATTGGGTGAGGAACACATTTACAAAAGTGAAAAGTTAACTGCTCAATATGATACCTGCTCTAAAGTAAAGAGAAACCGTTGTTTTTATTAGTTAAAAACACGGGTGGTGTTCTTACCAATCAATAGAATGACGGTCAGAGATTTACAGCCCTCAAGCATCTTTAAACACGCCGAGGCAAATATGAGCTTCATGGGCAGTTTGTTAATCCAGATGTGTCATTTAGCTTTGAGTACTTTAGCTTATTAATGCTTTATACATGACCTCTGTGGAAAACAGAACTGTTTCCATATTTTAAAAATAAATTTATTTATTTCATTTATTTTATTTTTTGGCTGTGTTGGGTCTTCATTGCTGTGCGCAGGCTTTCTCTAGTTGCGGCGAGCGGGGGCTACTCTTCGTTGCGGTGCGCGGGCTTCTCATTGCGGTGGCTTCTCTTGTTGCGGAGCACGGGCTCTAGGCGCGTGGGCTTCAGTAGTTGTGGCACACGGGCTCAGTAGTTGTGGCTTGCGGGCTCTAGAAGTGCAGGCTCAGTAGTTGTGGCGCAAGGGCTTAGTTGCTCCGCGGCATGTGGGATATTCCCGGACCAGGACTCGAACCCGTGTCCCCTGCATTGCAGGCAGATTCTTAACTGCGCCACCAGGGAAGCCCTGTTTCCATATTTTATATTATAAAATGGCAAGATTTCTTGCCTTTGAATTTTTGAGGTAATATTTTATCTTATTTGCCATCCCCTCTCCCAACACATGTACTGTTTTTCACTCATTACACCTCGTTTGGATAGTTCTACAATTTATAATATTCATTTCAACTCTCCACTACCGAAAGAAACTTCACCTAGAATATGTACCTAAACATGGTCCCTGATGTATTTTCACAGGAAGCTGAGTATTCAGTTGCCCGAGGGGTAAGAGGCACTGGGACATCAAACTAGCAGAGAGAGCCCTCTGAGGAAACACTGATCCTTTGGTGAAAGAGAACCTCCTGGCATATCGGGGGTTCTCTCACATCCTGATGCTCCCCACGGATTATAAGGGAAAAGTGGCCAAGAACTGACTAGTGAATTCTGGAAACCAAAAAGAATAGCTTGTCTTTGACACATGCTTCAGTGCTAAGTGACTTGCCCTAGTGAAACTCCTGAATAGCTTTTCGTGGGCTCCTTGCTTTTGACAACACATGACCATCGGAAGTTCAGAGAGTGCAGCAGGGACTAAGAAGATCAGGATGACGTAGAATAGACTTGAGCTATCCCAGGAAAGGCACCACCCCAAGAACCACGGACTTATCTTTATACTGAAGTGAGCATTGATGTGGTTGTTCAAGTTTCTGTTATATTATGAAGACAGAAGTAACATAAAATAGGATTTCAAAGTAGAAGCAAAATATGTAGCAATTTAAAACATTTACGACAGAGTCAGACAAATCTATGTTTGAAACCACATTAGCTGTATGACAAGTTAAATAACTTCTCCAAGACTCAGTTTTCTCATCTGTAAAATGGGTTTAGTAATTTTATCTATCACAAAAGGTTTTGTGAGGATTAATTGAGCTAATTAATGCTTATGAAATATTTAGCATGGTGGTTTCTGACACTGCACAGACTCAATAAATGGTGACTCTTGTTAATTATTATTCAAATCCCATGAAATCAGTTTGCGTTGCTTTCATGCAGTGCAAACTCTTCTTGTGTGTCTTTATGTGTAATATAGACTGCTCTATTGCTAGAATTATCTAGCAAGATAACTTAGGCTGGTGTAGTTAAATAAGAATTTACTATGTAAAAGTAAAGGAAAAAAATAAAATGTGGTAAATCATTAACTACTCCAATATGGTTTTATGGAAATGACATCCACAGAATAAAGTATGATCTGATTGTTAGAGATAAAAACATGATTATAAGAAATATTTTAAAATAACTGGGCTTCCCTGGTGGCGCAGTGGTTAAGAATCTGCCTGCCAATGCAGGGCACACGGGTTTGATCCCTGGTCCAGGAAGATCCCACATGCCGCGGAGCAACTAAGCCCGTGCGCCACAACTACTGAGCCTGCGCTCTAGAGCCCACAAGCCACAACTACTGAGCCCGTGTGCCTAGAGCCTGTGCTCTGCAACAAGAGAAGCCACCGCAATGAGAAGCCCGCACACCGCAATGAAGAGTAGCCCCCGCTCGCCGCAGCTAGAGAAAGCCCGAGTGCAGTAACGAATACCCAACACAGCCCAAAATAAATAAATTAAATTAAATTAAATTTTAAAAAAAATATATTAAAATTTAAAAAAATAATTTGTGTTTATACATATTTTGCTGGTTTCATACAATGACGCAGATTCTTCCTCTATGAATCAACAGTTCTGAGAGGAAATTATCAATGTTTATTTCAGTCTGATTGCCTTTGTTTTCAGACCTATAATACCCAACCATAAAAATATGAGATTTTTCTATGAAAATTTCTATCAGGAAGAAAATATTTTTCATTGATTAATTTTATTCCCCATTAAAAGTCAATTAAATTAGTATTTTTAAAATGTAAATAGATAAATTTATAATCAGAAATTATCAATGTG
Organism: Lipotes vexillifer; assembly: GCF_000442215.2. NCBI lineage: Eukaryota > Metazoa > Chordata > Mammalia > Artiodactyla > Lipotidae > Lipotes > Lipotes vexillifer. The sequence continues at coordinate 4,696,508 of NW_006781997.1, read as the reverse complement.
TTGGATATTTCTAATACCTTCATAACTGCAAAGTTAGGGACAAGCTTTCTCTTCTCTGTTTTATTATTATTTTTTAATAGATCTTTATTGGAGTATAATTGCTTCACAATACTGTGTTAGTTTCTGTTGTAAACCAGAGTGAATCAGCCATATGCATACATATGTCCCCATATCCCCTCCCTCTTGAGCCTCCCTCTCACCCTCCCCATCCCAGCCCTCTAGGTCATCACAAAGCACCGAGCTGATCTCCCTGTGCTATGCTGCTGCTTCCCAGTAAGGAGAACAACCCCAGCCAAAAGCACTCTCCCAAGCTACTGAGCTGAACATCCAGTTGTTAATTATTGAACATCTCCTCCAAGATGTTCTGTAGGCACCCAAAGCTCAGCAAGTATGGGGCAGGAGCCACTGGCTTCATTCTCAGATTGTGTTCTCACCATGTTTTCCCTCTCATCATTATAGAGCTACAGAAGCCAGAAACCTGGAAGACATCCTAAATTCCCCCTCACTGCCCCCTCTTCCAGTCACTCTATTCCTTCTGTTTACCTTTCTGAGCTCTCATCTCCTCATCTTCATAGACAACATCCCAGTGCAGACTCTCATCTCTTATCAGGATTATGGTATTAGCCCCAACTCGATCAGTTTCTCCATCACTTCCAGAGGGAGCTGCCTTCAACACTAACTGCACTGCTGCTCAAGATTGTCCTCTGGCTCTTCTCTGACCTCAGAACAGGGCCCAAACTCGTCAGCATGGGTCTAAGGCTTTTTCTCTTTTCCTGCTTGGACCTAATATTAATCAATATAATGTATATGCTCTTTGGAAATTTGTCCGTAACTGGAAGCTTCGGAAGATATTTAGATGTCGAAAGTAATCACTGCGTAGGTACTGGGATTTCCTTTATGTTTTGTGGTCAGAGCAGAAAGTGTAGAAATATGAATAATAAATGATCAAAAGAGATGAAATGCTTATAAAAATCAATAGATTTAATGGCTCTAAAATATTTCAGGATGTTAGCATTTGACACAAACAACATTGAAGGAAGCCTTATTTAATGGAAATTTTTGGCTCATTTATCAGTCTTCCTAATGTGTGACAAAGTGATATTGAAAGACTGAGGAAATAGACCTTGATAGACCTCAATGATGTACAGGCAGATAGAGGCTTAACGGAGTCTAAGCTTGAGATTTTTAAAAAGTTAATATATAGGAATTTAATAAATGCAATAAACTCTCTTCCTCTTCCTTCTGCCTCTTCTGTGTTTGACTGGTTCTCACTCAACCTTCCTGTATAGATTTACATTCTCTAAGAAATCACTCCTGAAACCCCAAAGTCCAGGTTAAGGTCCCTCCTATACACTCCCTTTAAGTTCTATATTTCTCCAACATGATACTTATCATGTTAGTTGCTGTCTCCTGAACTAGGCTATAAACTCTGGGTTGGCTGAGGTGATCATTAGGCTTTTTGATGTATTTCCACAGAAAATACATGTTTAATTAAAATTGCATGTAATAAACACCTCTAAATTCAGAATGAATAATCACTTTTCGGTTCAAGATGCTGTGTACCAAATAACATAATGAGGTCAGAGCCAGGCTGGTCATCTAACAGGGGCCCAGAACTGCACAAAGTATGAAAATTTACTGAGGGCGAGCTTGTCCTGGCATAGTCACCAATCAGAAGCATTCCTTGAAGAAAGTTGTGCTATTTTTTGTCTTTAGATTTTATTTCATTTTCAATCATAGAGTTGAAACACAAGTGGATTCTAAGAACTAAGATCTAGTTATCTATTTTAATAGCCTAAGCCCTCAGTAAATATTGATTAATTCATTGATTCCTTGACTGGGGAGGCTTGGAAGATGCCTTTGTAAGTCATGTGATCCAGATATACATCCTAAATAAACTCTTGCACTTTTGCTCGAGTAGAAAGATGGTAAGATGTTCTTAACAGCATTATTTGTAAAAGGAAAAAAATTAGAATCAACTTAAATGACCATCAATAGATGGATGGATAAGAAAAAAAGAATTCATGCAATGGAATACTATATTTAGGCAAAATTAGTGTATTAAATCTACATGTATTAGGAATAAGTCATGAAAAGATCATGTTAAGTGAAAAAAGCAAGTTCAAAAGAATAAAGTTTAATATTTATGTAAATTTAAAACCATAAAACAAAACTATTTGTTTTTTATGTATACATATGTGGTAAAAGTAAAAATATGTGGTTGGGAGGTATATGTATTATTTTCAGTGTAATAATTACCTTTGGTGAGGGAAGCAGAGGAATAAGACTAGACACAGTTTTAATAATACCTTAAAACACTTTGCTTCTTTAAAAAAGGTGTGAAACAAATATGGCAAAATGCTATATATTGGTTAAAGTTTGGTGATAGATACACTGATGTGTATTATGTTGTTCTGTGTACTTTTTAGTAAATTTAAATATTTCATAATTATTTCTTGAGTTACAACAGAGAAAAATAAACCAAAAGAGGGGAGCGCCTATTCAGTTTTAAAAATTAAAACTTTACCCGTAGATGTTAGTTCAGCAGTGAGTTGAATAAAACATATGCTTTTGAGAGTCAAAGGGCTATTTAAGTCTCATTAGCAAATATTTATATCTCTAGGGATGTCAGTTAGGCAGTAATAAATGATTTTGTTAGATAGAATGGAAAAGAATGTCTTTCTTCTTTGCAGAAATTTAAATATTTTTCCTAATTACCAAAGAAAAAGATGCTCAGAAATGTAAAATAAGGGCAGGGGGATCAACACATAATCCTGCCTCTTATAAATAAAATCTATAAACACAATTTTTCACACATGCACATGCCTATATGCATACATGATTTAAAGGCATCTCTCTGTGCATACTGGTTTGCACTTACTATTATACGATGAACATTTTATCTATGTTATTTAATTTTCTTTGACAGAAGATATTTAGTAGCTGTGTAGAATTTCTTCATATGGACACGCTATAACTTACTTAACCAATTCTCTAGTACTGAATGTTTTAAGAGTCTGCTAAACTTAAAAAAAAGAAAAAGATAATGATTTCCTGGTTCACTGGAAATAGTATGGTCTAGAATGTTTTCTAATTCAGCATTGTTTTCATCAAACCCCAACATGTAAACATATACATTTGATTTTTTTTCTAGCATAAGGAATCATCCAGTTGACAGACAAAATTTCCCAGCTACTTTCAGCATGTCTGATATCCAGGAGACAAAACCACTGTAGCATCCTGGCCAGCTCTTAGCATGTCTGGGACTTGGCATGCCTAGACTATGACTATATCCCCACAACGATTTTTACCTGCCTACTTTGGAGGTGAGGAAAATGAATGTCACACTAAAAGTGCTCAAAATCAGACTCCTAGGAAATGACTAAACTGTTTAAATATTCTTAAATGAAATTATTTCCAGAACATTAATAATACAGACACTGGATGAGTTCTTTTAACCCTCACAACAACCCTATGTAACATATTTATTGAAATAAATTTCTAGGCCCAAGATGGAGCCACTTCTGCCCAGGGTGCCATGTCAGCAAACTGAAATTTAGATAACTTTAGCGTCCCTGTAAATACTCTGCTTGACCAGAAATGCAGTATAACCAGTCAGCCAATCCTAAAACACCAAGTCAGCTCTTAGCTCTAGACACACTTCTTTGTTCTTTATTCTTTATCCTGTAAAAGCTTCCTGCCTTCTCATCTTGCTGTTCTTAGAATGGAGACTGTCCATTTCATGAGGTGTTAAATAAAATTTGTTTGTATCACCTAAATTGTCTTTAACTATTTTTTAACATATTGCATTAACATTCATGCTGAATGTTAGAAGAAACTGCTTTATGATTCCTATAAGATAGACAATCACAAAATAGTCTTGTTTTCCTAATTGCCAAAAACGACCTCTGAAACACAAACCTCTAAGTTCATATATCCATGAGGATATGACAATAGTCTAGGCAAGAGACGTGAACACAATGCACCATGGGGAACACAAGCGAGTAGAACTGAAGTGAGGCTAAATGCCATTAAGCAGCCGCGCTTAGTGAAACTCAGGCACTGTGGGGTCATGAGTTGATTCCCTGTCAATGTCAGCATCACAATTCACTCTTTCAAGTTCAGTTAATATTGATGAGGTTATAAACACATGGCTTCCTCCCTTGAAATTATTTATCCATCAAACACACCTCTCAATAGCCTAGCAACTCATCTGCCTTCTGCTTTCAAGGATAGATGTATCGCACATTCCATTATATAAAAGGGATGATTCCGACACATCTTCTGCACATCACTGTGAAGAAATAGATCCAGTTTTCCACCCAAGGTCAGTGCAAACAACAATGTCCAGCAATCAAGGACTTTTCTAAGTTATATTATTGTACTTTTATTTTTTATATAT